>NC_077229.1:196952658-197252658 GCF_027887165.1 Monodelphis domestica | reverse complement strand
ACCTCTAAGATTCCTCCTAGTTCTAATTTTATGGCCATCCCCACACTAGAAGCTTATTTATCCCCATATGATCCCAGCATTTCCCTAAAAGCACCAAATTTAATATCTATCATTAAAATCCAGGCTTCCAGACTTCCAGGAATTCTGTGGCCAGAATTGTTAAGGACTTGCTTAACCAGAACTTACCTCCTAGCCTACTGTTCCTTCTTGATTTGGACCTCAAAGCACAAAACGCCAGTTTATCTATAACTCAGATGGATTTGGATTACCCCAGGCTCAGATTAAATGCTTTTTAGTCCCTATATAAATGAGAGGGAGGGGAGCTGAAGAATCTTAAACCTGTTATAATTACAAATGGCTCAGCCTAATAATTTAGGCTAAAAAAAAAATCACTTCAGACATTGAACAATCTGGATTGACCATCTAGCATGAGTTAAAGAAGCTTGCTAATGATGTCAATCAGATTTTCCCCTTCCCTTTTTTTTCTGCTAGAACTTTATCCTAAAATAGACTCTTCCTATACAATACCAAAAGAAACAGTCAATTTAGTGGATCCTGGAAAATATCCAATCAATTTATGAACAAATATAAGCTTATGTTTCTGCTGTTGCATAGTTGACTAAGGATTCAAAATTCCCAATCCTGCCTCTGGGTACTGTGTTCCCTTAACAGCAGGGTGGAAGGGAACTTCCTTTATTTATTAAATGCTCTAATATGTGTACCAGGCATTGTGCTGAGTGCTTTACAAATATTATTTCATTTGATCCTCAGAAACTGAGGCTAAAAGAAGTTTAAGTGACTTTTCTAGGCTCACACAGCTAGGAAATCTGTAAGACTGGATTTAAACTCAGGTTTTCCAAACTCCAAGCTCAGCACTCTGTTAATTATGCGACTCAACTAATGTTTAACAGCAAAGTTAAACATGGACGCAGCTAAGTGGCTCAGTAGAGCACTGAGGATGGAGTCAGGAAAACCTGAATTCAAATCCATCCTCAGAGATTTATTAGCTGAGTGACCATACACAAATCCCTTATCCTTGTTTGTCTTAATCTACTAGAAAAGGAAATGGCAAGCCACTCCAATATCTTTGCCAAGAAAACCCAGTACTGGTATGCTATGGTCCATGAGTCACAAAGAGTTGGACATGGCTGAATAACTAATATGGTTCATTTTTTAAAAAACTTTCCAACTAGTTATCACAGCTTAGCCCAGATCCACAACACAATTTATTAATTCTAAATTTATATAAAATATGTAAATAATGTAATGTGAATATATTATATATACAAAAGAAATATATGTAAATAAAATATATAAAATTCTAATATGATAAAATAAGAAATAGTAATTATGTAACTACTAATATAATAAAACTAATTATATAAGACTAATAATAATTTTATATAAGGCTACTAATTTGGTTCAACCCTTTGTTCTTTTTGAATGAACAGAGATAAATAAGCCTCTATTTCTCATGACAGGTGCTTATAATTATTAGCATAAATCCCATATTCCGGCAAGGCTGTTTTGGAATATAAATGTATCCCAGAACATGCAAGGTCAGTTTTTACTCAGGATTATTCATACCCCATGCACCCACATTTCCAACTTGCTATTAACTTGTAAGCAGCTAAAAATGTGTTAGGCATTAGTTAGATCTTATATTATCCTCCCTGTAGAATCCATAGTTTCATTAACAGAGAAGCAACTCTGAGTTTTAGTCAGATTTCGGGGGTGGGGAAGGTGGGGGAGTGTATTAAAATTTGTATTTTGTTCACTTACTTCTATGTTACCCTTCTTGTCACTATCAACCCAGATTGCAGATTCAGCTGAGCACGTCCTCTCTTTAGCCAAATATCAGCTTGCCAGAAGCCAGAATTCACCTAGCTGATGAAATGCAATGTATCAAGCATGGCATGTGAGCATAATAGGGTCTAATGCCAAGGATGGATGTGTTAAGATTGGGGGGGGGGGCAAAGAGAGAAAGATATTTTTCCCCAGTGGAAAGGAGAAAGTTGAAGTAGTATTTACCTACCCTTAGTTAGACCAGTCTAATAATCCAGGTTTAGGGGTTAAAATGCGATGAGGCACTGCTGAATCTTAATATGTCATAAAGCCCATCTTTACTAATGAAAGGAAATGAAAAGAATAGATTTCTAAAGTGAAAAAGGATATATAAAATGCTCTGTATTAACAGTCTCCATGGGAACCATTTGAGTGAGTTAAGAATATAGAAAAACATTTTCCCACCTGCAGTAGGAGCTCAGTTACATCCTCCAATTTCAGTTCCCAAATGTTCAGACTTTCTTTACCTCCAGGGGCAAGGAAGCCAAACTGCCTCCGTTAGCATCTAACCTAGCCTGGGTACTGCCATACCTCATATGGCAGGTGTTGAGTAGGTCTGCCAAGAGAAAGGAAGAGGATGAGAAGAGACTGCCACTAACCATATCAAGAATGCCACATTCCACTCCTCCTCAGCAATTGCCTCCTATGGTCCATCCCTGCCATCCCTGGTCCAGAAGTCAAAGGGGGTAAAGCACAGAGAGATCCTCCTAGGGAGGGGAGGAGGGAAGAAGGGAAAGAAAGGATAAAGAAAGGATAAGACCACTCTTTAGGGTAGACAGGACAATGGAGACAAGGCAGCAAACTCACTGACCAACATCTATAACCCAAGAAAGGGAGTGTATGGCTTTATAGAATAATAGCATCCCAGAATTATTAGTTTTAAAGGGAAATATAGAGTTCCACTCATCTGACTCTCATCTTTTACTGATGAAAGACTTCAAGTAGTCTGAGACCCAGGATGCTGAAGTGATATACCAGTCTTGAACCTAGAAAAAAGCAGGATGATACCTCCAAGGGTTAAAAGACCTGGATTTGAATCTTGGCTTCTTCCCACCTGTAAGCTGCCAAGGCACTTAAATCTTCTGATGCTTATTATCCATGTGACCTTCATCAGTCAGTGATTAGGCAGGCAAGCAGTCAGTCAGTCAATAAGAGCTCTAGGAATAAAGGAGAGCCAGTGTAGACATAGAGATAGGAGAGAGAGGGTCATCTTTGAGGAACTGCAATAGGCCAGTGTAACTGGATTATAATTTTATAGAGGAAAGGAGGGTAGAAGAAGGCTGAAAAGTAAGAAGAGACCAAGTTACAAAAAGCTTTAAATGCCAAAAAGAGGAGTTTGCTTTGGAGTCTACAAGTCATTTAGCCTCCATGAATTTCAGTTTGCTCATCTGTAAAATAAAGGGCTTGGACTGGATGACCTGGTAGGCTCCTTCCACTTCTAAACCTGTACATGAATCCCTAAGCCCTTGAAGACAACAATTGTGCAAAATGCTCTACAATTGTGCAGTAAAATTAGGAACATGCACTTCCTTGTGTCATCTAGTAGAGCTCGGAACCACAGTCCTTCCACAGTGAGATGATCTTTAAGATATTTATGGAATCAAACTTTGTGGCACTAAAAGCATTGGGGTCATAGAAGCATGGACCCACAGAGCAGAGTGAAGAGGCCGACACGGGCTTGGGCTTCTTTGCCCTCATCAGCCCTTAAATGTTAGCCTTAAGACATGAGTCTCCAGATCAGAGACAATCCAGAGGGCACTCCTTAGAATTTGAGAGTAGTAGAAGGATTCTGGATTTGAAATCAGGGAAACTGAGGTCAAATCCCAACACTTACTACCTGGGCAATCTACCTAATCTCTTTGAGCCTCAGTTTCCTCATCTCTAAAATGAGAGGGCTAGACTAGAAGACCTCCAAGGCCTCCCTAGCTCCAGATTTGTGTGATCCTACATCAGTCTTGATTTTCCCAAATACATCTTTTTGGGGACAGATATTCCTTCAAGAAGGCTGGATGAGTGACCCACAAAGTTCTTACTGCTCCCCTGATGGAAATAAGGATCTACTGTATGAAAGTTAAAACCTTTTCCTTGTTCTCTCCTTTTCATCCTCTCAGGGAACTCGCACCCAATTCTACTTTGACATGGGAAGAAGTGTGTCGGCCCTGGGTCCCTGGCTCACGAAAACTGATGGCTACCCTGAACTGCGATGCCTTGAGACACGTGTATGGAGAGCTTAAGCTAGAGATTCAACGGAGGCCATAGGAATAAATCTCCCAGAAGGCAGAAACATCTTCTCTGGATCTTGGTGGAGAAATTCTGAAGCAAAGATAGGCCAGCTCTTATTTTATCTTAGGTGCTAGAACATGATACACATTCCAGAAGGCAAGGTCAAGAAGGAAAGGGGCTGGTATGTATTCACCATCCTCTGAGATGCTCCCCACCATTCTTTTCCAAATTCCGCCTCCTCAGTCTGGAGGTACATGCAGACAGACTAGAGAGATCTTGAATAATTTCTGCTTCTAAAATGTTCTGAGCATTAGCTTTAATTAAGCTCTAATTAAGCTCTAATAGTTCATCAAACTAAAAGTTATCATTTATCATGGCAAACACTTCAGACTCCAATAATCAGAGGGATTTTCTAACCCAAGTAATTTGCCTGTGACCTGATTTGATTTCAGACAAGATTTCCAGTGCCCAGGGAAGTCATTTACAAATGTGCTGAACAAGACCCTGGGAAAAGATGCCCCCATCTGGGTCCACACTTTTTCTTTGTGTGCTTTTTTTCCACAAATGTTTCTCACCAATCCCCCTTCTTCCCCTCCCACAAGTCACAGCAGCATTCTCTATCTGGGTTATGGGAGGGGAAGGGCTTCCAAAAGGTCTTTAGCACCTACAGCAGAGGGACTGCCTGCCAAATTTCACAGATTTACTGTGTGAAAAGACGAGGCTCTGTCTTAACAAACTGCATTTATGAGGAACGTAATCACCTAAGAGATGAGGGAGCAAAGGCACCACTCAGGCCTTTTAAAATAAGACAGCTTTATGATGCATTTGATAGGAGATGTCAGATTGTAACCTCATGCGCAGGAGCCTTTTAGCTCTTAGAGTTAATGAAGTATGGTTATAAAGTACCAAGACAGGTTTGTGTAGTATGTGGAATGTCTCACTGCTTTAAATTCACACTTTGTCCATGGCTCCTGAATCTTTCACCTCCCCAGAAATCCAGGCCCTAGAAATCCCTCAGAAACATGTCAACTAGGCCAATTCTGTGGAAGGAGCGGCAACTTTTGTGGCTAACCATAGATGGAGAAGAACAGATTCCTACTAATTTTCCAGACATTTGTATCTTGCATGCAAGTAACCTCAACTTGTACTGGAGTGCTGAAAATTCTTATTTACTCAGTCTTGCAAATGGCCATTAGCTCTGTGATGCTTTCAGGCAAAAGATAAACAAGGTTGCATTCATTCATTTTATTCCGTGAAAGGAATGGTACCATTGGGCCAGTGCTTATTTGCAATGCTACCTTATGTTTAAAAATCTGCCAAAATGCCTATGAGAGTAATCTAGACCAGCAGACCATGATTCTTAGCAAAGCTGGACAGCAGGCTAGAGAGGGTCTGGGTTGTCATAAAGTATAGAATTGTAAACTCTGGTGCCTAAGGCCACCATTGGTGGAAAATTGGGCCTTGGACACCCTTCTCAAGCACCTAGGCATAAGTCTTATAAGAACATTAGTTAATCAATGCTATAGAATTTTTTTTACTACTTTTATTAAGCAGTCTCAAGAGTTTTTGCTGATTCTTGGTAATCAAATTTCTAAAAGTTTTTGCTTTGCTACAAACCAGCTTCACTTTGTATCCTCTTATTCATTTAAATATTTTAATTAACCAGAATGTAATGGAAATTTAAAATAAAGTTCATCTGATTATAATTGCATATAACACAAAGGCTCCTCATTTTATTTGCAATCCAGCGGACCACCACTCCTACCTCAGTCAAAGAAGTCCAAGTCTCATAGCAAAATATCTGTAGTCAATGCAAGCTAGGTTAGTGGTAAGAGCCAAAAGACCCAACTTCGTTTTCTGCTTCTGCTAGTGGTGATGCCAGGCATGTTACAACATCATTCTTTGCCTCACCTTTCCCATCTATTAAATAAGATGATTGAAGTGGGGGAGGGCCCCTGGATAGCAGTCCCTTTCCCTTTCAAGAATATCATAAAACTAGAATAGATGCTATTATTTATTGTTTCCCTTACTAGGATTCCAATAACTTCATTCATTAAAAGAGGAAGGACATATATTAAGAGCCTAGTAATACTCATCAGAATTATTAGAGGGGCACATGAGAAATTTCTCAAAAATTAAATAATGAATGGTAAACCACTCCCAACAAAGAAAACAGTAAAGTAAACATCACTAGAGGTCCAAGTCTATTTGCTGTCACCAGTTTGATGCCAAAAACTATAACTAAGATAGGACCACAGGACTTTCTCCCAAAACCTATCTTCCTGAGTTTAACTATGACCTCAGATGCTGACTAGCTGTGTGACCCTGGGCAAGTCACTTAATCCTGTCTGCCTCAATTTCCTCATTTGTCAAATGAGCTGGAGAAGGAAATGGCAAACAATTCCAAGATTTGCCAAGAATATCCCAAAGTGGGCCATGAAGAGTCTTATATGCCTGAAAAATGCCTGAAGGACAAGATGGCACCAGTAGCATAGAAGATGCCACTAGTTCAAGTTTTATCTACTAGAGGACTATAATTCTCCTCCAAGGGGGCCAAATTTAGGGGATGCCAACAGCACTTGCAGTGTAGAAGATGCTATGGGCAAAGTTATAACTAGAGGATACCATAAGGCTTTCTCCCAGAATGCCAAATTTGAAGGAAACTTGTAGCATAGAAGCAATAAACTCCTCACAACATAAAAACAATTGAGCTTAATGGTCAATTAGCAAGAATAATGAAAATGGAAAAGTATTTTAAAAAGTGAGTTTCTTCCCTACTCTACTCTGTTCCTCCCACCTCCTCAAATTTTCTGATATTTTCTCCCTCAAAAAAAGTCCTAATTAAAGGCTAGCATCATTAACATCTAGAAACACTGTGATTCTACTTAGAGACCATTAGCAAAGATATGTGCACACACTGGTGACTTGACAGGGTCTTTCTCAAAGGGTTCTGTACTCTCTTTCTGCCTCTACTCTCCTCTGACCTTGTCTGTGCTTGGGGCATTGTTGGCAAAATGTGAACAAAAATAGTATCTCCCTTCCCAAGTCTGTTGTGTAAAGAGGGAAAAAAAGAGAATGAAGACCACATTTGGTAAGAGGTGCAAATGACAAGTGTTCTGGTTAAGTTTAAAGCAATTTTTCTTGTCAATAAGCTTCAGATTTCCCATGTGAAAGAAGTACCTGCCATTGTCTCTGACTTGTGGATGAAGATAGCATCCTTCCTTTCCCGCCCTCCTCAAGACCCAGAAGGTCCCACTAATTTACATGTCAGAACAACTGTAGTCATGTAGGCAGCAGCTCTTGGCTCCATTATCTCTTCTTGTTCCTAGGGCTTTTGGGTAAGGAGCTAGCTGCTCCAGGCTTCTAAGCCATCTCCCTTTAGTACCAACTACAAGTTGGTTGAGAACATAAGAAGCCTCAGGAGAGCAGAGAACATCATGGAACCGAGATGGGCATAATTCTTTGGTCCTTTTTTTTCAAAAGACATTATATGGAGGTGACAGCACAGAACAGTAGAAATTATATTGGATTTAGAGTGAGAGCTAGGGTTTGTGACTCCATGGGCCATACTGTCTAGGAAGTTTTCTTGGCAAAGATATGGAGGGGTTTGCCATTTTTTTTCTTCTGGTGGATTAAGGCAAACAGAGGTTAAATGGTTTGACCATGGTCACACAGCTAGTGAGTGTCTGAGACTAGTCAAATCTTTCTGACTCCAGGCTCAGTGCCCTATCCACTTAGCTGCTACTTGTTTACTCACCTATAAAATGAGGAGATTAAACTAGATCAGAGTTGTCAAACACAGTGTTCAGTTGACCCAAAGGAGACTGGAACCAGATTAAAATGTCATTGGGAAATATTTCACAAAAAAATTAAAATATGGCAGAACAGAGATAATGTTAATATGTGGGGGGGTTTATAAATTAATGTGACTGCAAAGATCCTTATTAGTGGTTTAGTTGCCTCAGTTTCTATTTTAATTTGGAACTACTGGAGTAAATGACCTCTCCAGGCTCTTCCAGCTCTAAATCTATGGTACTATGTGTGGATATTTAACACTAACCTGTAACCCTTTCCCTGGCACCCCAAAATAACCTTTGGATTTTAAAGGGAGAAAGGTATCATCTTGAGATCTAATCCACAACCTTGCTTCTTCCCCCATTCTCTGGTTGAATAAAAATGGAGACAAAGCCTATTGTTTATGTGTAAAGCCTCTTAAGGTAGACAGAGTAGAGGAAAGATAATGGAACAGAGAAAAGTGGACATACCACTCTGCAGTCATTCTATAGGTCTCATGATTCCCTGGGGTCTAGAAGCCTTGCCTCTTGCCCTGTGAATTTGGAGTCCTCCAATCAGAATGGGTTTTGAAGGGCCTCACTGAGAGCATAAATTGGATAAATGGGAGTATTTTCTTATCTGAATCACATATTGAGGTTCTATGGTTTCCCCCAAGGACAGTGAAAAGCATTATTTTGCATAATTCAAACCAGGAATAGTCCAATGGATCTGTGAACTCATCCATGGGTGAGTCCCCTCAATAATGCATATTACATCCTTCTCAGTTCTTCCTGTCCTATGCAACTCTCATCTATGTTCTATCCTAAAGTCACCACTGGAAGTTATCCACCATGCTGATGGCCTTTCCTGAATTCTATTCACTCTAACAAGATATCAATGAAATGTGCAGGCTGTCCATCAATAGATTCCCTTTGTGATTAGTCAATCTTTTTAGCTGGTCATGCATTCTTCTGATGAATGATATCCTAAGCATCACGACTCTTGCAATAGTTATTCATTTTAACACGTTGCAGCTTGTACATGCCCACCATGTACTTCTCCATTCTCCAACTTTCTTCAAAGAAAGAAAGAAGATGAGCCCTAGAGGGCAACTAGGTGGCTCAGTGAACTGAGAAATAGACCTAGAGATGGGAGGAAGTGGGTTCAAATCTGACCTCAGACATGTCCTACCTATGTCACCCTGGTCAGGTTATTTTACCCCCATCATCTAGCTCTTATTGCTCTTCTGCCTTGGAACCAATACACAGTATTTATTCTAAGATGGAAGGTAAGATTTAAAAAAAAATACAGGCCCTTCTTTCAGGAAGGGAAGAAGAGAGGAAGGAAGGAAGAAAGGAAGGAAGGAACAAAGGAATGAAGGAAGGAAGGAAGGAACGAAGGAAGGAAGGAACGAAGGAAGGAGGAGGGAAGTAGGGAAGAAGAAAGAAACAAGCATTATTATTAAGCATATCTTTTGTGCCTGGCATTGTGCTAAGCACTTTACAGATATCTCATTTTAAAAATCTGGGGTCATTAAAGGAACTATGTGATATATTTAAGTTGATTTAACCTGTTTTCCTCCTCCTGGTCGATTCTGGTCTCAGCTTATTGTCTGTAGGGTCAGTCTAAGATATTTTATACATTTGCTTACAATTGTTTCTGTTCATTTCCATGATACTCCCCAAATTCTAATTTCAAATATAAAATAAGCTTACATAAATTAATTCTTGCAAGGAAATATATCAATAAGCACATATCTGGTGAGTTATGATTTCAGGCTATAACCCAGCCATGGGCATGGACAACCAGTGAAGCTCTAACAGTCTGCTCCAAGGGACAGAGATAAATTGATAAATGATAAATATTCACAAATAATTGGGATTTATTAGAGAAATAAAAAGGCAGTGTTTCCTAATGGACAGTGAACAGGCATCCAGATCAGGAAATCTTGGCTTCAGCTTCTTCTGCCTCTGATATCTACTGTCAGTATGAGTTAACCTCTCAATGTTCCAAGCAATCCACTAATGAAAGGTGCCAATCTGCACTGGTAGAGGGAGCATTCTCACTCTAAACCAGTGAAGTCACAGGTCCAATCCCTATCCCTTGATGAAATGAAATTTCCTCACTTCTCGTTGGTCTTTCAGTTGGAGTTAACTTTTTGCATTGACTTTTGTTCTTTTTGCATTATCAAAGTTTTATGAAAACTGCACACAAATTGTTCTTTTAAAATAGAGAGTGACAAAATATAGTCTAGCAGGCCAAATGTAGCCTGCTGTCTATTTTTTTAATGTCCCCAGGGGCTGTATTTTGCCAATTCCTATTTTAAATCCCTGGCAGAGGGGGAAACTGATCATCCACCAAGCCTACTAAATTATCCGTAACACTAATAAAAGATTGATATTTCAGAGGAGAAGAAAAGAGTTCAGAAAACTATAAGTGTGTCTGACTCTGCTCCAACTCTTGGAGCTAAATACTCAACCTTAGCAGGTAAGCAGTGTTTGTGCCAAAATACAAAGACTAGTAGGGAGTTTCCATTTTTTTTCTTTTCCATTGTCAACAATAGCTAACCATCTGCCTATTTCATCAACTGACTAGGCTCAAGCCTCCATAATGATGTTAAGAGTAAAGAAAAACAAGTGGGAAGCCAGAAAATCATAACAAAAAGGAAAAAGACTTCTTCCCCCTCCACTATGTAGCCAGAATTCACTCGTATGTTTGACTTCAATTTTTTCTAGCCTTCTATATTCATAAATTAGATGTAGAAGACTCAGTTGCTCCCCTCTCTTGGTCAAACGAGGAGTTCAATATTTATGGCTCCAATAAAGAAATCTGCCTTATTTGTGGATCATTAAGAAACAATGCTTGATATTTTCAATAAGACCTCAATTAACTACTGAGTGCATAATATCAAAAACCCATATAGATTACCAAAATGTTATTATTGACTCAAATTGTAAAATAAGAAGAATGCAATAAAATTTTCTGATAAAAAGGGACGAGAGGTCTTAGCCACATCTTCTCCAGCAAAACGAAAGGAACAATAGAGGTTGTTGGCTGAGTAATTTGAGCTGAAAGTTCTGAATTTTCTATATAATGGAGACCTTATGTTTAGCCCACTCTGGCCTCTGCCTAATTATCATTCTTGTGTCATTGACCACATGATGACATATGTGATTTCATCAGCATAGAGAAACTATCATTTTGAGAACTTCTTTCAACAATACAGTTCCAAATGTAGTTATCATGGAGTAAAGAAGCCCTACACAAGATAATCTGCTGAAATTCAGAGCAATTAAGAATCATATTATCATTTCAGAATTGAAAAGATCTCAATCTAATGCAATCCTTTCATTTTTTCAAATAAGGATATTGAGACTCAGAGAAATCAGGTAATTTGCCCAGTATCCAATACCAATTGTTATTGGTGGGAAACCAGGTCTTCTTGACTATACACCCTGAGACCTATCCACTATGATATACTATCTCTTGTGTTATCTACCAAGAATTTTAATTTGAGGAATTCCTGTGTTCAAAGGACAAGGACAGGGACTACCTCTGTATTCTACCTAGGGCTTAGTGACCTTTTTAGTACTCAATAAATGTTAAATAATAATTAATTATAAAGGACTGATCTCATTTACATTTTGAAAAGACACAGATCAGACACTCAAGTCTCCAGCAGAATGATATGTCAATCTTTGTTGTTGTTCAAATTTATTGAGCACTGACAGCAGGCTCAACCCCATACTGAATCTAGAGAAGGAAGTCATGGTCCTGGGCCAAGTAGACAAATGAAAGATTGGAGCTGGAACTAACAGGCAGTCTCCTTCAAACCCAGGCTTTTGGTCCATGTCATAGTTTCTTTCTGAGTTGACTCGAGAAGTTCCCTATTTCACAGCTGACTTTTATTAGTTTCTGGAGCTCTTTTCCTCTTTAACTGAACTTTGTATATTGTGGAGATCTTTTTCTTGGCAAAATGTTATCCTTCTAGATCCAAACTTCCTTTGTCTAATCGATGGTCTGATTGTCAGAAAACTATGGATTAGTACAAGGAGCCCTGGATAGAAATTTAAGAGGTCTGGGAGATGAAGACGTACTTACCTATGGGCCATTAGGCCACTAGGGAGGCAGTGCTTAGGAAAATGTATTGGGGTAGTGATAACCTCTGCCACCAAAGCCTGAATCATCTCAACCAGGATTCATTCATTCATTTAGCAAAAATGAAAGTGCTTACCCTGCAGAACTTACTAATTCTAGCCATTAGGGAGATACAAAGAGTCATTTAAGCATGGTCTCTTCTCCCAGAGATAAAAATTAGTAAGAGTGATAAGATATACACAGATAGCTGTGATACAAGTTAGAATACTGTAACTGTATAGAAGGAATAAAGAGTGCTATGAGATCAGATGAAACAGAACCAGCTAGAAGCTTGGAAATGACTTCATAGAGGAAATGGCATTGAAGCTAATATTGAAGGATAGGTAGAATTTCAAGATAGAATAGGGTATTCAAAGCATAAGGACCAAAAGCAAATGCATAGAGATGGGAAAGTACAGAATTTGTTTGGCTGAAGCACAGATTATATGAGGCATCTTAATGTGAGATTAGACATGAAAAGTATCACTAAGATTGGAATTTTCTAGAATTACGACTTTGCAAAAATCCAAGTAAGATATAATGTGGACCTGAGTAGTGGCAATGGTGGGTAAGGATTCAATTTAAGAGATTCTGCACAGTTAAAATTGAGAGCCCTTGGTAACCAAGTGTGTGAGACAAGAGAGAAGGAAGAATCAAAGGTGATACAGAGTGATCAGGAGACAGATGGTGCCATTTGAATAGAAACAAAAATTAGAAAGAGTTGCAAGTTGCATGAAGAGTGAGACAACTCAAAAATGACTGAACAACAACAAAACTCAGGAATTGCATGCAGAAATAGGAGTGCACACCAAGAGATCAACCAAGCACAGTCAATGCCCCTATGTAACTTCCTTTATGGAAATTTTGTGTAGGCTAACCACCATGATCCCCTCTCTCTTTACCTTTAATATCTTCCTGGCAACAACTTAGAGCTAGGGCAGTCAGGGATGAGGAAACTGAGTACCTCTGAGAAAACAGTTTCAGTAGAATGGTTGTAAAGGAAGACAAATTACAAAGAATTGAGGAATATGAGGGAAGTGAAGAAGTAGAGTTGTCAAGAATAAGTTGCTCCTGCTAAAGTTACTAGCGTTGCAATTTGACAAGCAGAAAAGTCAGAGAAGGTTTACCAATTTTGGTTTTTTAGTACTGGGGAGATGTGTTTTTACACATAGAGGAAAGGTTTAAAATAGAGAGGGTAGGAAGAAGAATAGGGAGGCTAAAGATGGAAAATAGATGGGAGATATAAGAGGGAACTAAGTCAAAGACAGAGATTGAAGGCGGGGTTGCAGAAGGAGATCACAAGATCATAAATGAGAGCTGGAAGGGACCTCAGAAGTTATTGAATCCAATCTCCCTCATTTTACAAATGAGGATAACCAGAGGTTAAGTGGATTGTGCAAGGTCACGTAACTAGTAAGTATCTGTGGAGGGAGTCAAACTCAGATCTTCCTGAAAGTCTGATGCTATAGCCACTATTCCATGCTTACCTGCATAATGAGAATAGGAGGGAAAGAAGAGGGAGGATAGATAAAAATACAGATACATTTTAAGATGAGGAGGATGTTCCCATTCTGTCATTTTTCCATCTGGAAAACCAGATAGCTACAGCATGGATTCCTTAACGGTCCTTATGGGAACCATGGAAAAACTAATGCCCTTCAAGCATTAGTCCAGATTAGCAGCTTGGACCCAAGCCTAAAGAGATCATAGCTTTCCATAGCAACTTTCACTTGGTATGGTTTCCTTGGCAATCTCTATATAAATTTATATAATCTGGTTGATTGTCACTGTGATTTGCTTTGCTACAAATAGAAGAGTTACTAAGGACTTCAGGGTAGCCTATCTAAACAACTCTTTTTTGTTTTAAAAATTAAGGACTGAGTCTTATAAGTCACTTGTATAGGTGGTTTCCCCATATGGAGATCGCTTATTCACTTATCACCATCACCTGGGACTTTTCACTAGTCTTCATAAATTCGACCCCTGTTTTCTGACTATTCTAGTAGTCTTCAGTTCTAACCTAAGCACTCAAGATTAGATAGCAAAGGATTCTGGGGCCAAGAGGAGATAAATTCTGCCACCACCCCCAACCCCATAATCTGTCTGTACTTGTGTAAGTGTGGGTATGGATGTTTAGTGCAAAGGAGTTTAGATGAAAGCAACAGATCACACAGAGATGGCTTTAATAAGCCTCATTGCTACTCGCAAGGGAAGGAGAAGAAAAACTATTACCAGGAACAGTTTTATTATATGGCATCTGTGCTAGCAGTGATCAGTATATAGTAAAAGATGGTGTCCTTTAGGGCTCAAACATATATTATTTCATACAAAAAGTCAGTATAATATACCAATGGAAGGCTGTCTTGTAATCCATAGGATCAATAAAATGAGATTATTTTCTAAATTGCATTGTAGTTAATAGTCAATAAGCCTTCATGAAGCCCCTACTATGTATGTATTAGCCACTGTGCTAAGCACTAGGAATTCAACAAAAGGCAAAAGACAGTCCCTGCCTTTAAGGAGTTCACAATCTCATTAAAGAAGTACTAAGCTAAATTTTTAAAATATATTTTATATAAGTATATTTTTCTATATTTGTATATATTCATTCAAAAATTTAATAGAGAAAAGGCTCTAGGATTAAAAGGGATTGCAAAAGCCTTCCTAAAGAAGATGAGATTTTAGCTAGGACTTGAAGGGAACCAGAGAAGCCAGGAGGCAGAGATGAGGAGAAAGAAAATTCTAGGTATGAAGTGAGGTAAACTAAGTCATTGACCAAAAAAACCATTTTTCCCTGGGGAAAGTAGAAATCAGAATTGAGCTTTCCTGTGAAGGTCAGTCAGCTCAGAATCAAAACAACATACAGTCAGGATCCATGAGAGAAAACTCCCTTACTAACAAGCAGCCAGGCTAGGATAAGCTATACAATGGAATGTTCTGTACCCCACAGTACTGACGAATATAGCTTCTAGACTATATATAGTTTGCTTGCTTCATCATAGTTATGTCTCATTAATGAAAATTGTTTGCTTTGTATCTTGCACCCTATAAAAACGCACGGTAACTTCTGTCCAATGCAGCTTTCACTAAGAAAGTCTGTCCTGGACAGTAGGTACATTTATTCATCAATAAATTAATAAATAAATCTTGGTTCCATTAATTTGAACTTCTGGGTGTCCAGACTTGCTTTATGAGGTGCACCACTTCAGGCATAGGGGACAGTCAGTGAAAATCCCTTGAGTTAGGCTTTAAAATGTCATATGCGAGGAACAGCAAAGAAGTCAGTGTCCCTGGATCCGAGATTATACACTAATATATAAGGTGTAACAAGACTAGAAAGATGGCATGAGAGAGGGCTGTTAGGTTATAAAGGACTTTGAGTGCTGAACAGAGGATTTGTATTTGGTCCTAGAGTTGATAAGGAGCCACTGGAGTTTATCTCAGAGGTGGGGTGGGAATGACATGAGGAGACCTGTGCTTTAAGAATATTTGGGAGTCAGATAATAAGGAAAAAGACATGTACAAGAATATTCATAGCTGCGCTCTTTGTGGTGGCCAAAAATTGGAAAATGAGGGGATGCCCTTCAATTGGGGAATGGCTGAACAAATTGTGGTATATGTTGGTGATGGAATACTATTGTGCAAAAAGGAATAACAAAGTGGAGGAATTCCATGAAGACTGGAACAACTTCCAAGAAGTGATGCAGAGTGAAAGGAGCAGAATCAGGAGAACATTGTACACAGAGAATGATGTACTGTGGTACAATCGAAGGTAATGGTATTCTCTACTAGCAGCAATGCAATGACCCAAGACAATTCTGAGGGACTTTTGAGAAAGAGCACTATCCATATCTAGAGAAAGAACTGTGGGAACAGAAACACAAAAGAAAAACAACTGTCTGATCACATAGGTCAATAGAGATATGATTGGGGTTATAAACCCTAAATGATCACCCTAGTGCAAAACTTGATACTATGGAAAGAGATCTTGACCAATGACTCATGTAAAACCCAGTGCAATTTTGGGTCTACTATGGGAGGGGGTTGGGGGAGAGGAAGCAAAGAACATGATTTTTATAATCCTAGAAAAATACTCTAAATTAATCAATTAAATAAAAATTTAAAAATAAATAAATAAATCACATTCAGTAAAAAAGAAAAAAAAAGAGTATTTGGGGTTGGGGACAGCTAAGTGGTTCAATGGATAATAAGCCAGATCTAGAGATAAGACATCCTGGATTCAAATCTAATCTCAGATGCTTCCCAACTGGGTGACCCTGGACCAGTCACTTAACTGAAATTGTCTATCCTTTACTGTTTTTCTGCCTTGGAACCAATAGTTGGTATTGATTCTAAAACATAAAGTAAGGGCTTTTAAAAGAAAGGCTATAACTTTGGCAGTTGAATGGAGGATGAACTGCAGTGAGGAAACACTTGAACAGGCCGACCAACCAGTAAGCTTTTGCAGCAGTCCAGGCATGAGGTGATGAAAGCCTGTACCAGTGTGGTAGTAGTTTAAGAGGAGACAAAAGGGTATATTCAAGAGATTTTGCAAAATGAAACTGATAGATCTTGGCTACAAATTGCATAAAGGGGGCAAAAGATAATGAGGCATTAAAGATGACATCAAGGTTGTAAACCTACAGGACTTGGGAGGATATTAATGCTTTTGATAGTAAGAGGCAAGTTCATAAGGGGAGAGGGTTTAGGGGGAAAGATAATGAATTTAGCTTGGGACATGTTGAGCTTAAAAAGTATCAGATTTGAGATGTCTGAAAGGCAGTTGGAGATGTGGGACTAGAAATCAGCACAGAGGTTAGGGCTCAATGAGTAGATCTGCGAATCATCAACATAGAGATGATAACTAAATCAAGGGTATCTGATGTGGTGGTTGATGTACTTGAGAGTGAAAAAGTATAAAAGGATGAGAGAGGAAAACAGAGTCCCATAGAGCATCAACAGTTAGTGGCTGTGATCTAGTTAAATAGCTAACAAAGGAAGCTAAGTAATGGTCACATATTGAAGAGGAGAACCAGGAAAAAGTAGTATCCCAAAAACTTAGAAAGAAGAAAGTCAAGGAAAAGACCTTAAGGAATGAGAAGCAAGGAAGTAAGGAACTTAATCCTAATTGTGCTCACCTGGTAAGAGGCTGTGAAGAAGGAAGACATTTGCTGCCCAATCTCTGGGTGAATTAGACTTTTATTCAGAAACAGTGAGGTGGTACAGTGGATAGTTTCCCTGTCTGAAGTCCCCAAGATCTAAGTTAAAATCTGGCCTCAGACACTCACTAGCTGTGTGACCCTGCACAAGTCTCTGAACACTGTTTGCCTCAGTTTCCTCATCTGCAAAATGAGCTGGAAAAGGAAATGGTAAACCTCTCCAGTATCTTTGCCATGAAAACCCAAATGAGGTCACAAAGAGCCAGCACAACTGAAACGACTCAACAACAGCAACAAATATGTTTATGTGGACACATGTGTGTGTGTATATATGCACACATACCCAAAACTTAATATATGTTTATGTATATATGTGAATATATATTAAACACATATATAATACACATATGAGATACAGATATGGAGGGAGAGAGGGAAGGAAAGTGGCAGAGAGGGTACCCCTTGCTCTTGCCTCCTACTTGGGGAAGGATTATACCACTTTTAGCATGAAATCACACAAGGTACAAGCCTTGGCTCTCTTGGATATCTTTAGCTCTGCTATTAAGTGTGTTCCTGGACTTCATGCAACTGGTTCACAAGAGTCCCATAAAGATAGCTCTGCAATTTCCTTTCCTTGCTCTCTCAACTGAAGATCCCTAGCCCTTAGTCCTAGATAAAGTAAGACAAGTAAATTCATGTCACCTCATTCTTGCCATAAGGTGAAGTTAGCATGTCATTCCCAGAGTCTCTCTAAGACTGGAGATAAACAGAAGAACTCTTTCCCTTTATCCTTTTATCTCCTTGCAGTAACCAGCCTCTAACCACATAAAATGGATCAGAAACTTTGCAGGTTAGATTACAAAAGAATTACGCAGAAGAGGCAAAAAAAAAGAAGATTATATCTAGAAAATAGACAACTAAAACAGGAGATGAGCTGGTCTTGTGGCAAGATGAAAGGATAATTGATGGTTATCGAGAAGGTTCCATTGGCACTTGGGCAATGTAAAGAAATATAATGGAAGTCCTTCAACACATAGGGTGAAATTCCCATGTGGAAAATTCATAAGAGGATATGAACAAGATTTGCCTAGTAGCTGAAGTTGAGAATATGTTTTAATCTTCACCATGGGAGGTAGTACCCTCAAATGCATTAAAGTATTGTTCCATGAGCTCTACACAATTTGACTTGCAAGCTGACTGACCAAATTGGCCATTATTTTCATCCTTTTCAATAGCAGGTCTTGTCCTAAATAATCATAATCACTTACTACATGATCCAAAAGTGATGGAGAAATCTCCCCAATTTTTTACGGGCCAGAATTAGTCTGCTTTGAGGCTCCTAGCTGGCTCAGTGGATAGAGTGTTGGGGCCTAAAGTCAAGAAAAACTTAGGTTCAAATCCAGCCTCAGACATTTAATAGCTGTATGACTCTGGACAAGTACTTTACCTCTGTTTGCCTTAATCTACTGGCAAACATCTTTGCCAAGAAAACCTCATGGACAATATGATCCATAAGGTCATGAAGAGTTGGACATGACTGAACAATAACAAAAATTAGCCTGCTCATGTTCTGTGTTACAGACCCAATCTACATTAACAAGAAGAATTTGAATTGATGACCATCATTAATCAATTCTATTCATCAGTAACTATATGTTCTCATCACCAGAGCTGGCACTTTGTAGGTCTGTAAAAGTATCCTTGAAGTTGGGATGAGATGAGATGTTTACACACAGTAAGTTTAACATTATTTTAAGCCTATTCCAAGATCCCATACTTCTTTCTTGATTAAGTGAAATATATTTATGGATTGCCTACTATGAGCCTAGCACGGTGGGAATATTTCTTTGTGTCAGGGAAAAGGTGTTGGGATTTTTTTAAAACCCTAACTTCCGTCTTAGAATCAATACTGTGTATTGGTTCTAAGGCAAAAGAGTGGTAAGGGCTAGGCAAGTGATTTGCCTAGGGGGTCACATAGTTGGGAAGTGTCTGAGTTCAGATTTGAACCCAGGACCTCCTGCCTCTGGATCTGGCTCTCAATCCACCAAGCCACCCAGCTGTTCCCTATAAGAATGATTTAAAAGGACCTCTGGCATTTGAGCATTCATTTTTTTTTTACATACACCCATGGTATAAAGTCAAAAGAAGATCCTGTTTACTTTAGAAATCACTCCCCAGTTTTATGAACTATTGAATTTTTTTAGTTTAACCTGAAAATACACTATAATAAATAACATTTATTTCATGCTTTAACATTTGCAAAATAATTTACATAAATAATCTCTTTTGATCCTTACAACAACCAATAAGTTTAAAAAACTTGCCTAGAGTCATTCAGTTTGTGTGTCCAAGGCAGAATTTGAACTCAGTTCTTCCTGACTCCAAGACCAATGCTCTATTTACTTAACAATGTTGCCTTTTTGTCATCGAGGCTTTTAAAAAGAAATATACACATGTTATTTCATCACCAATTTTCAGTGGGATCTCAAGACATATTTGAAAACAGTAAAAATAATCTTTGGTAGACTTTTCTAATCATCCATTTTACAATTTCCTCTCATATATTTGTTTTGTTAACAATTTTGTCAATAGAAGCTCTGAAAACAGTGCCTAGTCCTATTTATATAAAAAGGCAGAGTATACCTTGTCAAACAAGCTCTTATCTTAGTTTTAGTTATCATGTGTATATATCACCCAACTGGAGAGGGTGCTATGAGTTACCAGCCACCACTTCCAGCATTTCTTCATTCAATTATAGTGTAGCTATTATAATTCATAGCTTTGGAACCCTTGTATTTTGTGGCCCATGTTCTTTCTTGTAGTCTAGTGGTTTGGTGTGAATTTCTCTAATCAAGTTATTGACTTTAAAGGCTCCCATCTGCTTAACAATATGGCTCTCTTTCCTGCTATGTTTCAGTTGGGGTCATTTACAGAAGCTTAAGCTTAATTGTATATAACTCTTTGATTGTACTATCAAAATTAATTTTAAAGAGATTTGGTGTAATATTGAAGCATTTTTTTTCCTTAAAAGGAAAAGACTGGCAAATCACAAATTGATATAAGGAGACAGAGATAAGGTGACAAGAGAGATAGAGATACATACTGAAAGACACAAAAGTAGGGAAGGAAGGAAGGAAGGAAGGAAGGAAGGAAGGAAGGAAGGAAGGAAGGAAGGAAGGAAGGAAGGAAGGAAGGAAGGAAGGAAGGAAGGAAGGAAGGAAGGAAGGAAGGAAGGAAGGACTTTAACATATAACATCCTTGGGTAATTAAGTTGATATAGATTTAAAGAATCTCATATATCGTAATGCTTCCACAAAGATACTCCTAAGGGGAAGGTGAAGAAGAAATAATGTACATTGTGATCTTCCATGGTGTCATGGAAAAATCTTGAGTCATGGGACCTCTCTTCAAATCATAGCTCTACTAATCACTCTATTTGACTGTGGGCACATTTTTCTGGGCTTCCATTTCATGTATTAAATAAAATTGTTGGGCTAAGTGGTCTCTGAGATCCATTCTCAATCTGAATCCTATGATCCCATTAATTTTGGAAGCGAAATGAATGCCAGGATATCCCTTTTTGTGGCATATACTTTTAATTAGAGGTTAGTTCTCACAAGAGGATGTTTAGGCAAGACACCAGAAACAAGCTAATGTCAAGTAGCCTGACTATCTAGGGATGTAGTACTGATTATAAACTTGCCACCTAACAGTTGAAGATAGGAAGGGAGCAAGACCTTAGTGCCTCATTCTGGCTTGGGGATTCAAGGATTGAAATAGCTCTTGACCTCAAGGAATTATAATCTGTTTGTGGGAAGAATATGTACATATATTGAGATAGATATGGGCATCAATATTGACATTGATACAGAATAGGTATATAATGCATATAGTATATTATTTATACAAAGTAGGTTACTATAAACTATGTAACAGATGCTATATCTTGGGAGGCATATATTGTAGAAAAATGTGGTTGCCTCTGGTGCCCATGAGGTCATGGTCAAGGGAGTCTGAAAAGGCTATGGAATATTTTGCATGTCTCAGCCTACTGGGCACTGATCTGCCATCCAATAATCCACCATGGAAACCATTTCTGCCATCAGATAATGTCTCAGCCTAAGGTTAGTGTACCTATATCTGTTTGTTTGCTTTTCTTAGTGTATCTGATGTCAATGGACTGACTCAGGACTCAGACTTCAATCTGAACAGAGCCTTTATGCAACAGAGTGTCACCTCAGCACACACACACACGCACACACACACACACACACACACACACACACACACACACATACACACATCCCCAAGGGCTGAGCATATCCTCTATCAAGTGAGAAGAGACCCATGTCCTGGACTTTATGTCCAAGAGGATCAGTGTCCTTCAGTCTCCATCTTTTTCTGAAAGAGGTACCTACTCATGGTGGAAGGGTAACTCACACGCACAGCTGCCAATGCCTCCAGTTGATAACACCACAGTGTTTTCTCTGGATCTTCTTGTCATTCAGCACTGCTCTCTGTTAGGTCTGTAACTAGCTATGAAATTATATATTTGATATTCTTCACTGGATGTACATCTTGACTTCTCCCCACTTTTATTATTCCTGGGCAGTAGCTGAAGTTCCCTTTGGAATTACTATCTCTTCCTCCTAAGAGGAAGAGTGGACTCAAACATGTTTCCAGAGGTCTAAGGTGTTTTGTTTGCTTTAGAAATTAGAGAGTTCAGGAAGGAATTGGAGAACAAGGTGAGGGGGTATTTTGGATTAATGACATCTATGGACTACTTTAACAGCTGTTGGTTCTGTGCTCCAGTTCCCCAAGATGATTGAGTTAATCAGTCCCTCCTACTTCTAAAGTTTGTTAAGTTAAACCACATGCAGTCCTTTTGGCATAGACATAAAAGATATAGACATAGACATATGACATATAGACATATGCACCTACTTATGTGTCTTGGTTCTACTTTTATTCAGCAATATTCATAAGGTCTATGCTTTACAGTCAGCCAAATCCATACACCTGTTTAGGGTAAGTTATGTCGGCTTCTTTCCCTTCCTCGTCCCCAGGTCAAAAGAGTTTCTCTTTGTCCTATGTCACCAAACAATAGGGTAAATGTGGGCAAAACAGCATGGAATTTGACTTAGTCTCATGAAGAACCCCACTTCTGAAGCCTTATTATTTATTATTATTATATTTCTTCAAGATTTATGCCTTAGGAATTTGGGACATCCTGATTGTTCAAGAGCACAAAAATGGTTAAGAGTGTGAAGTGGGTGGTGGTTAGCCTTGTCAGCTGTCATTCATAGCTCCTACAGAGACCTCACACTTAATGACTTCATGAACGTACATGTATCATTTATGCATACATACATATGTATGTATACACATTTATATATATATATATATATGAAGTTTTATAGGGTGAGGGTCTTGAACAAGGAGAGAAAACAACGAGAATAAATATATTCATTTTATAGCTATAACAAGTTAATATATATATGAATTTATGATATTTACTATAAATATTTCTCTATTTTATCTTTATCAAAGGAAGAAAGAGGTCACTAAAAGAGAATCAGAAGTGAAGGAATGAAGTGGATAGGTCCCACCCAGGTTGCACAGAGCCACAATAGCTCCTGACTTTCTTCCTTAAGCCAAAATTGGAAGGATCATAAAATTGCATCCATAAAATTGGAGGGACCATTGTTCAGGAACTAGGTTTTCCACCATACTGGCTGCATGGGGAGGGTGTTACTTGATTTTCTCACCACCAGATGGAGGAAGAGAGTCTTCGGTTTCATAGGTAAAGCTGACCCCCCACCCCCACCTGGACACTTATACTGTATGTTTAACATCCCAAAATATTCTCCAGGTTCTAATAGGTCTTAAGTGTTAAGATTTGTCAGGTCAGTAAAGAGCAAGGCACCAAAGCTGCTAGAACAATGAGCACACACCCTCTGTGACTGAGACAATATTCATATTCCCACACAGCATATGAGAAGTCTGTTCTGTGCAGCAATTGCACCAGTCTAAATTTCCCCCATCTGCACTTATGCCTCCTGAGTTGTTTTCTGGGAAATAGTATCCCTATAGCTCTTTTCCAGAAACTACATCTGCCTTATTTATAATACAAGGTGGATGTCTACCATTTTGTATTTGTCAAAGTAAATAAGCATAAGCCCAAGGTTCCAGTAAAATTAAAACTAAAATAAATGATGGTGTGAGAGGAAAATGGATTTCCTTTGGTCCAGAAGACAAGTAATATTCTTGTGCCAGGCATATAGTGGTGCTCTTGTTGTTGGTCTCATCAGCCCATGGACCCGAATAGACAGGACTGGGAAATTTCTGTGAATTGGGAAGAGATGTCTTCAGGCCAACTGCTCTACTATGTCAGGCTGTCTTTTTGTGTCCTCTTAGACTGAACTTCAAACATAAATTATATCCTTTCCCTTTCTTTGATTCTCAGAGGAAGCACTTGGGTCACATTTTCTTCTTCCTGCTCACTTTCTCTTACATTTTCTTCCTTCATGTATGTGAAAGAGTTAGAGCCAGTGGCAAGTTCTAAATAGGAGTGGTCTAGTGTAATGTGGGGAAGGATAAACTAGCTGACCCTTACCATCTCTGATAGCTTGAGATCTATGAATCTATGAGTGAAACAGGATAGGAATTTAGTCACAGGGAAGGGAATGAGATAATAATCCAGGTTTGGGATAAAGGTACAAGGTCTGTAGTAAATATTGTTGCTGTTTGTTCTTTGTTTCCAAACACGACCAATGGTATCAGGATGAACAATGACTTAATTTGCTTATGAACTAGATTTTAGTGAGAGAATTATTGTCAACCTGTCTTCTAGGATCATCAAAGACAGAGGCAAGACAAAAGTCAGGGCAACTGGCAGCATTCCAAGATGCAATGGATAATCTACCAAGCTCTAAGCATTTCCCAATGCTTGCTGCAGTTACTTTCATGGGTGTTGGACCAAATTGCTCTCATTCACTCGCTTTGCTAGGAGAAATCTTCTCATGCCTTAGGTAGACATCCTCCTACATCACCAATAGTTTGAAGCCCATTAACTATCCTTAGTAGGTTTGGCCTGTTTGTTGAGATGGTTTCACCAAGGTGTGACTACTTCTTAGAATCACAGCTAAATTTTGTTTGGGTGAGAGGCAGATAACAAAGGTGGAGAAATAGCTCTGAAAAGGATTCAGCAAGCATAATTAGCAATTTAAGAACCCTATTGCTAAAGTTGGGGCATAAGTTCAAAAAAGGACTGATTTGAAAGCATGATAATAATAGAGAGGCTTGTCCAAGATTGAATAGCTGGTCAATGTAAGAATTAGAGTTCTGAACCCACATCTTTCTGACTCCATGTCCCCAGTGATTTCATTTCCTTGATTTCATTTTATCTATAGTCACAACTCAATAGAAATAATTTCAGGTAGATGGAAGAAAGGGCAGAGGGTGACATCCAATACTACAGAGCTCATAAGCTCATGAACGTATAGTTCATGAAACAGCCTGCAAACCCAGTTTTACTTAGATTCAGACTATTAGGGCACAAAAGAGGCTTAGAGAATATTTTACTTTACCGCATAATTTCATAGAGGAAGAAACTAAGGCATATACATTAATTGAATTACTTGAGATCACTGGAAGGTTCTCTAAGTCTCAGTTTTTCCACCTGCAAAAACCAGAACGAATTTAAAAAGTATTTATACAGCTCTTTCTATGTGCCACTTAACCCTGTTGGCCTTAGTTTCCTCATTTATAAAATGAGCTGGAAAAGGAAATGGCAAACCATTCCAGTATCTTTGCCAAAAAAAAAAATCCCAAATGGGTCCCAAAGAGTCATAAGTGACCAAAAACAATGACAACGAGTATGATTATTGTAATAAAGCATTGTAGAACATACAAACATCATTATACTTGAAAGCTATAGAAATATGTCAACAAACCAGATAATTAGTGTGCATGGTCTACTCTCGCTGTAACTTTCAAATGGTTCTAAACTAAACCTTGGTAACTAAGCATAAAAGTTCTCAAAGAAGCTATATACTAATAATGATAACTGACTTTCTTCTTGTGCTTCATGGTTTCCAAAGCATACACACATTATCTCACCTGTAATCCCCATAGTCATCCTGGGAGGCAGGTAGAATAAATATTCTCCATGCTTTGCAGATGGAGAAATTAAGGCTTAAGAGGGTAAATAGTTTGTTTGAGATTGCATAGCTAATACATAGCAGAATTAGTACTTAGACCAACATCTCCTGCTTGCTAATCAAATATTCTTTCCACTAGACCACAACAGAAAGTAGCTCAGATTTGAATTGAAGAAAACAGGAGCAATAGCAAAATGGCTATTATACTCTATTCTAAATGACTCTTTACTATGCATGCCTTCCTCAGTGGTTTTGATAATGATATTTCTAACTTCTCTTCACTCAGTCCCACACCAGCATCACATCACTACCACTACTTCAGGATTTTATTACATTCAGTTTGCATTCACTATAATACTTTTCCATTCTACTCCCTTAAATATTACAGGAAAGGAAAGTCTCAAAAAGAACATGCGGAAAATGCACTTAAAGCATAATGTGGAGGTGGGCGGGAGCAGAGATCTTCATTTAGCAGTCTATAGCTGATGCCCTTAGAGTAGGATTTCTTAATTTTTTTTTATTATGTGCCCCTTTGGCAGGCTGGTGAAAGCTATGGACTCCTTTCAGAATAATGTTCTTAAATGCATAAAATAAAATGCACAGGATTACAAAGGAAACCAATTGCATTGAAGTACATTTACCTAAATGGTTTTTTAAAAACTTTAGAGAACCTATATTAAACAATTTTTCAAAAGCCTCCCTACACAGATGCTATCTATCCCTAAGGATAGATTGGGGCAGGGAGAATGCAACAGCTTTATTGAAAGAAAAGTACAATGAAATCATTCAAAAGCTTAAAAGAGTCTTAAGGGAATTTAGACACTTCCCCTCAAGCACGGGACCCAAGTACAAGGCAGATTTTCTCTGAATGCAGACAGGGTGAAACCATATTCTAGCTGCTTACTTGCAAAGACCAGTCTCTACTGGTCAGGGGAAATTTTTCCTTGTCCTGGATCTTTGCTTTGAAATTCTCAGTGGTGTCACTGGGCTCCGCTTCAAGTGTAGTCTTACCAGGCTAGGTTTTCACAAAGATCTCCACACCACCCCTGAGATGAAGGAACAAGTGCAGGATGGATTCTTTTTTTATTTGTCTTCTTTTTTTATTGGCCAGCAAACAATTGGATTTCAGTCAGCAGACACTCAGTTTAGCTTCAATCTTGAATAATCCATAAATTGATTATAACATTTTGACAATTTTCATCTGGAGAGAATTTCCAGATTCCATGTTTTTCTAAGCAGTACAAAGACTGATTTCTTAGCTCTCCTTTGCTCTGAATCTCATTGCTTTGTGTTTTCTTATCAATCATGCTTTGGCATATCAATTGGGAAATGACTGAACAAGTTGAGGTATGTGATTGTGATGGATTACTCTTATGCCATAAGAAATAAGGAGCAGGATAGTTTCAGAAAAACCTGGGAAGGCTTAAATAAACTGATGCAAAGAGAAGTGAGCAGAACATCAATGAAGAAAATCTCCACCTTCAATTCATTTAGACATATCATCACTAAATTTCAACACTACCACAAGAAAGAACTGCTTCTAGACTGAAGTTATTTCTGGTTGTCTGGAATCCCATCTCTACATTTAAAAAGACCTATCCCAAGATCACCTGCAGTTGTAGGCAGCTATTCTCCTTGCATCTCTGGTGATGAATAGAACATATTACTCAGGCCAAAGTATATCAATCAATAAATTTATCAATGAGCATATCCTGAGATTCTAGCACAAATAACTCATTGCCCTAAATTCTATGGGTGGATACTGAAGAGGATTAAGCTATGGCTCTTTCTCTGAAGGTTCTTAGTAAGGAAAGCTAAAGTAACATATGATAAGCTTAGAAATGATCACTTGCAGAGCCTATGTGGTACAAATGACAATGGCAAGAGATGATTGTAGTAGGTAAAGATCAATTTGGGCAGGATTAGTCAGGAAATATTTCCTGAAGACTGTCAGGCTCTTAGGGAGATTTGGATACTGGGAAACAGTGAAAGCATTCCATATCAGAGAGAAGAAATAGGAGAATGAGTATGGAGAAGGTCAGCTTGGCTGGAGCAGAGATTGAGTGAGGGTATTATAATTTAATTCTATTTCTAAAAGAATAGATGATTGTTGGACATAACCAATGAATTCTGGGGAAAAGAAACATTGTATCTTTGAAGGTCTACACTTGAATTTTCAGTAGAGGAACCAGTAAGGGGAAGAACAATGGAATATTTAATAGGAATGTTTGTCTAGCCAAATATTACTATCACATTTGTTCTCATTGCAAATGAGGTTCCTACTCCACTGCCATTTTCTAGGCCATTCTCTACTTGTAGAATGGATTGCTGAATTTCTAATTATATCTGTCTCTTAATAGATAGTGTCATTCTTGAGAGAAAACAAAACAAATGCAAGACATTTGCAGGAGCACAAAAAATATTATGCTATACTACTTTCCCTGTTATACCTGCTGGTCCTGCTGGTCAGAGGAAGAAATATAGTAATCATATAAATTTTCTATAAATTTTACCTGTCCAATATAATTGGCAAGATTGGAGGTCAAGTACATGTTAATCAAAAAGGGGGAAAGATGGTATAAATTAAGATTGGATTAGCAACTTTCAAATATCCAATCATATACAGAATCACTGACACAACCAAAAGAAATATTTTCATTCAAAGAAAGTTAAGATGAGAGTAGTTCACTTTTTGTGGTGGCAAAGAATCGGAAACTGAAGAGATATATATCAATTGGGAAATGGATGAACATATTGTGATATATTTTAGTGCAGAAATACTATTGTGCTTTAAGAAATGATAAGGATGATTTTAGAAAAAGATGGAAAGATCTACTTGAACTGATGCAGAGTGAAATAAACAGAACCAGGGAAACATTCTACACAGTAATAGCCTTACTAGATAATGATCAACTATGAAAGATTTAGCTTCTCTCAGCAATACAATGATCTGGGACATTTATGAAGGACTTATGACAAAGGATGCTACCTACCTCCAGAGAAAGAACTGTTGGAATCAGATGCATTATCAAAGCAGCTATCTTTCACATTGATTCGCTTTTGGTTGGGGTGCGGGTATTGATTTTATATGAGCATTCTCTTACAAAATGGAAGTATGTTTTGCATGATAGTATATGTATAACCCATATCAAGTTGCTTACCATCTCTAAGAGGGAGGAGAGAAAGGAGGGAAAAAGACAACTTGAATCCTATAATTTTGGAAAATGTATGTTGAAAAGTGTTATTATATGTAATTAGGAAAATGAAATATCTTTGAATTAAAAAAAGATGAGGGAGGCTTCAGTTTCTGAGCTGAACATAGAAAGTAGCAAGTGATTATTCTGCATTCTACCAGCATTGCTTGTCCTGGCCTGAGAACAATCCTAGATTTCATTGGTTTTAGCTCAACAAAAAATGTCCTAGATTCTCTGTTGTGTTTTCTGTTCCAATTCAAATAAATGCTATTTCCTCTAACTTAGTTGGAAACATTTCAGTGCTTTCCATAAGTAAGTGAGAACTTGTAAGGGCCTTAATTGACCTGACCCCAATTTCCTCTCTTTCAGGATTTCTTCCCTCTCTATCTGTGTCAGACCCATGATCTACTTTCAAAATCCTGAATTAGAAGGGTTACTACTACCACTACCAATCTTGAGGCTATTCTGATCTTCTTAGGCATTCTATGGAAGCAAGATGGTATGACAGATAGATCCCTGAAAAACTGGAATATATCTTGTGAGAAATTAGGTTTAGACAACTTCTTATGATGTGGATTATAATGAGCTCCAAATGGATACTTGACCTACATATAAAAGGCCATGTTATGAAAAGACAGAGGAAAATGGAAAAAGATTCCTTCTACAACTGTGATTGGGTTGGGAAGTCTTAATCAATTAAGGAGAGATGGAATTATAAAAAATTAAACAGATAATTTAAATAATTTTGAATTTTAAAATTTTACATAAACAAAAGCAATGCAGCTAGAATGAAAGAAAAAATTGTCAAATTGGAAAAAATCCTACTAGTATATATTTCTGATAAAATCCTGATATGATACAAATATCTAAAGCCAAGAGATTATATAAGTGGTCAAGTGATATGAATAAATAATCTACAGAAGAAGATATATAAATGCATGGTTGATATAGGAAATTGCTCAAAATCAGGAATAATAAGAGAATAGACATGAAAACAACCTGGAAATTTCACCTCACATCCATAAAAAAATTTAAACAGAAAATTAAAAAAAAAACATTCAACATTAGAAGATTAGGAATGTTGTCAGAAGCAGAAGACAAGCATAGTAATATTCTGTCAAGTAACCTATGCATTTGTCTGACCTCTGTGAAAAACAATTTAAAATCATACTGGAAAAGGAGCTTATACTTTTTTTTTTTTACCCAGAGATTCTACTATTGTGCTTCTCTCATAAGAAGGTTGATGATAGAAAGAGGTTTGTGTGTGTGTGTACCACAAAATATTTATAGTAGCCCTTTTTGTGGTAACAACAACAACAAAGGAACAGAAACAAAATAGATGGCATTGATTGTGGAATGGCTGAACAAATTCTGATATGTGAATATAATGGAATATCATTGTGCCACTAGAGACAAAGAATATGAATTATTCAATCAGGGAAACCACTTTTCTGAAGTGATATGGAATAAAGAAAGCATAATCAAGAGAACCATATAAACAATAATCATAATTATGTGCATAGAAACTCTAAAAGGAAGAGAGATTCTTTATAGGATGTCTTCCCCAACCCACTTATTTCCAATACTTTCCCTTTTATAATAATTTACTATTTATCCAGTATCTTGCTTGCTTTGTATATGTTTGTTTGCATGTTCTCTCCCCATTAGATTGTAAACATTTTGAGGGCAGGAACTACCTTTGCTTCTTTTTGTATCCCCAGCACTTAGCAGTGTCTGCTCAGAGTAGGTGGTTAAAAAATATTTATTGAGTGACTCATTGACTATTGCAATGAACTACCTCCAGCCTGAAGAACAGATGAGGAAACACATTTTCATTCTCTCATTGGGAAGAGTGAGAGACAACAGAATTGGAACATGAAATATATTATCAGGTGCCATCAATGTCAGTTGGTTTTAATTAAAATTTTTGTTGCTGCAATTGCAAGGAATCATTTAATGGAAAGGATATTAAAAAGAAATGACTAGCATAAATACAAAAGGAAACAGTTTTTTAAAAGAAGAAAGAGCTGTAAGGGACAGAATGTAAAAGATTAAAATATTAAAGGTTAGATGAGCTATTTAATAATAGTAGCCAGGAATTTAATCAATTCTAAATGATTTTTTAGCAATTTATGCTAATTTATTTACAAAAGGAGAAAGAGTGAAAGTAAGAAAATCAGACAGAGGATAGGGTAAGATATCTAACCTAACACACTACGTATTTTGCTCTGGCCCCTGGCTCAACCCAAGCAGGGATCATTATTCCTCAGCCAGAGGGGCTTCAGCCTTTAGTCAAGGCCCTGGGAATGAATAAAGCAAGAGTTTTAGTCACAAAGCCTCTCTCAAGAGCGGAGGCCTTTCCAGAGGCTAGTCCCTTCAGAAAATTCAGGAAAGGAGTCAGCCTTTTTCACTCACCCACGTGGTAGTTCAAAGGGAGAGATTTAAGAATAGTTTCATAAGTCCAAGGACTCAGGTCCAGTAAGCAGATTCTTCACAAGCCTCCAACTTGAACTCAGAACTCTGAAGAGCAAAGAAGTGCCTCACAGAAAGTTGTAACTCCTTTTAAAGACTCTTCTTTGTGTCATTTCCTGTGCCTTCTTCTACTTTCACATGGACAAATTATAGTGTATAGTTTTGCTTAGGACAGCCCAGGGGGAAGTCGGTGGTTTCTGATTTGTCACCCACTTTTGCACATGTGGGTCATAGACCTCCCCCACTCAAGTGTAAGTGGGGTGTATATTCTTCTGGTGATTAAATCTAAAAATGGGCAGGGGAGAGTTAATTCCATCTTCACAGAACATTGAACTTAGAGTTAGGAGACAGATGTGAGTCTTGATTACATATAAAACAAAATAAAAAGGGGCCAAGAGAAAAGTGGACGGAGTAATAAGGCTCAGTTTCTTTATTTTTACAATGTCAATAACAGGGTATTTTTTTTTTATCAAAAAATGGGATAATATATATAAAGGACTGCAGAAATATAAGAAAGCAACTATACATGCACATGCACACATATATGTAGTAAAAATAAAATATTCATGGTAGAGGGACACTGAAAAAAGAAACAAGAGCTATGTAGGAAAACTACAAAAAAAAATAGAACAGCTTGGAAAAAGAGGTTTAAAAATACTGAAGAAAGTAACTTCTTAAAAATCAGAATTGGCCAAATAGTTTAAAAATACACAACACTTAATGAAGAAAATAGCTTCTAAATTAGAATTGGCCAAATAAAAGCTAATGACTCCACAAAATAGCAAGACAATAAATCCAAATCAAAAGACTGAAAAAATAAAAGAAAATGTGAAATATTTCATAGTAAAAACAACTGATCTGGAAATAGATCAAAGAGAAAAAACCTAAAAACCACTGGACTATCTAAAAACCATGAATTTTAAAAAGAGCTTAAGCATCTTCTTTCAAGAAATTATAAAAGATAATTATCTATATATCTTAGAATCAAAGAGAAAAATAGAAATTGAAAGAATATATGGGTCATTTCCTGAAAAAAAAAAATCCCCCAGACTCCCAAAGATATTATAGTCAAAATCAAGAGTTCCAAAGTCAGTGAGAAAATACTGCAAACAGCCAGAAAGAAATAATTAAAATACTGAGAAGACATAGTCAGATTCACATAGAATTTAGCAGCTGCCACAATAAAGAAGTAGAGGGCTTAGAATATGTTATTCCAGAAGGCAAAGGAGTTAACATTATAACAAAGAAAAAGCTACCCAGAAAAACTGAGTATAATCCTGAGAGGGAAGAGTAGAAATTTAATGAGATAGAATACTTTCAAGCATTCCTGATGAAAGACCAGAACTGGATAGAAAATTTGATATTGTAGAACAAGACTCAAGAAAATCATAAAAAATTAAATATGAGTGATAAATCATGAAGGACAAAACTGAGGTTAAATAGTTTATATCACTATATGGGAAAATGATACATAAACCCTAAGAACTCTTATCATCACTATGGCAGTTAGAAGGAATCTATTTAGAGGTCACAGATGTGTATATCTGTTACATTGCAATAATCTCAAAAAAAAAGAATGGAAAGATGAGAAAAGAAAGATGCTCTGGGAGAAAGGGGAAGGGAGAAGAATGGGATAAATTTTCTTACATAAATGAGGACCATAATGAAGACTTTGATTGAAGGGAGAAGAGAGGGGAATAAAACTTGAAAAAAAATCTTGAATTTCACTTTCATCTGAAATGGTTCAAGGAGAGAACACACATAAACACATAGTTTTTACAGAAATGTATCTCAGCCAAAATAGAAAGGGGCCAAGAGAAAAGTGGATAGGGTAATAAGAGGTATAATGAAACCTCTTATAATATAATAATAATAATGTATATGAAGGGAGGAAATGGTCAGAACCAAAATGACTCAGGAAGTGGACAGAGTAATAAAGAGAATAGGATGGATGGAAATACACAATTAGTAATCACAATCTTGAATATAAATGGGATGAACTCACCCAGAAAAATAAAGAGAATAGCAGGATGGATTAGAGACCAGAATCCAATACTATCTTATTTATAAGAAACACACTTCAGACAGAAAGATGTACAAAGAGTAGAATTCAGGGGTCAGAAGATAATCTATTATGCTTCAGCAAAAGGAAAATGTAGAAATTAGAGTCTCAGGAAAAGTGAAAATAAAAATAGAGGTAATTTAGAGATAACCAGGGAAACTATATTATTGGAAAGGCTTCCAAAGACAAAGAATCGGTATCAATAGTGAATATATATTCACCAAATGGAATAACATTCTAATTCTTGAAGGAAAACCTAAAGTTACAGGAGGAAATATTAACACTATGAAAGTGGAGGAACTCAACTTAGCCCTCTCAGATTTAGGTGAATCTAACCATAAAATAAATAATAAAGAAGTAAGGATATGAAAAGAATTTTAGAAAAAGTTAATATGTGCTTGACACCATCACAATAATCAGTCACATAGTAAGGTATAGAAATCTCACTAGCAAATGCTAAGAAGCAGAAATATTAAATGCACATTTTTCTGACCTTAATTAGATAAAAATACATTGAATAAGGGACTTTTTTTTAGTATCAATTAAAAAATAATTTGGAAGTAAATAACCCAATCCTAAAGAATGAGTGGGTCAAAGAAATCAAAGATACAATCAATAATTTCATTTAAGATAATGACAAGACAATTTAACTAAGCCTGTGGAATTTGGCCAAAGTAGTATTTGGGAGAAAATTTCTACTTTTAAGTGCCTATACCAATAAATGAGAGAGAAAGCAGACCAATGAATTGAGCTTATAACTAAAAGAACCATCAAGTTTATAATTCCCAATTAAATACCAAACTAGAAATCATGAAAATCAAAAGAGATTAATAAAGTTGAAAGTTAGTAAAAATGACTTAAAAAATAAAACTAAGAGCTAGTTTTATGAAAAAAAAAGATAAAGTAGCCAGGATAAGATGGCCACAGAGTAGAAGCAAGGGTCTTCTCCTCACCACTGACCAATATAAAGCACCTCAAAAGGACAAAAATCAAAATCAGATGAGTGAAGGGGCTCTAATGTAAGGAGCAGCCCTGAAGGTAGTCAGAGTTTTAGCATTTTCACACTATAAGGGGGTAAACTTACTCAAACTGTAAAGGCTAAAATTATGGTTGAGACAAAAAAGTCTAAATTTAAGTTGTTGTCATGGGAAATCCCAAATAATAAAATACCCAAGGCAGCTGGAAATTTTTATGGTGATTTCATTGATAGTGGAGGAGATTAAGGAGAAGTAAGAAGGAGAAGGAGTAGGTTTTTTCTCTCCCTTTCCCCCCCTCCACTCCCCCTCCTCCACCTGATTAGTATTGGGTGAGGAGATCAGGAGATAGGGAAGTAAGGGTTTGGAGTATGAAGGAGGAAGGAGTCAGCCAGAACTCCAGAAAAAAGAAGGGCTAAATGCTGATGCCCAAATCTGAATCACCTCAAGGTAAATTCACCATCAACACTCCAAGATGTCGAAACGCCTAGCACACTTTCAGCCAGAGTCACCTCTCCAGGGAAAGAGCAAGAGAGAGGAAGTGACGTGCCTTACGTGGATGGTTTTACATCACTTTCCTGTGTCTTATCTGTACCAATGATCGCTTAGCTTGACTTAGGACAGCCCAGGAGTCTGTTCATTTTTATGCACATGTCTGTTGAAGGCCATTTCCTCAGATAATTAAATCTTGAGTTTGATGCAGACCTTCCTAATCTTGTTAAACTAAGAAGGGTGGAGAAATGTAGAGTTTCCAAGACCTGATTCTGTTATTCCAAGTATCTCCATTGTTACTGATCAGGAAATAGCTAAACCAGATCTTCTAAAGTACAGTCTGATTAGGGTAGGATAGTTTTAAAATTCACACTACCAAAGTGTGAGTTGATCACCCCTCCCCAACTCCACCTACAATTCTAGAGTCAGAGCAAGGATGGGGTAATCTCTAGGTTCTTAGGCAATAGCTGAGGACAACACAGACTTACCTGTGAGAGCAGTGAGACTTGGGACCCCAGGAAGCTAAGGAACATGGAGCATGGGTGCAGAGATAGAGCAGAGAGGGACTGCCCACAGCAGATGCTGCAGAGCCTGAAAAATAGCCTCAGGGCAAAAACTGCTCTGTAGCTCAAAATACAGAGACGTGCCTACCCTCCTCACTCAGACTTCTGGCTGCAAGGGGAAGAAAAAACCAACACAGCAATTTCTACCAACACCCAAGAACTATAATCTACAATTACAAAAATAAATAAATAAATGAATGAATGAATGAATGAATAAATAAATGAATAAGTGAATAAATAAATAAATAAATAAATAAATAAATAAATGGATGGATGAATGAATGAATAAATAAATGAATGAATGAATGAATAAATAAATAAATGAATGAATGAATGAATGAATGAATGAATGAATGAATGAATGAATAAATAAATAAATAAGAAAAAGACTTTGATACTGGATAACTTCTATGGTGAAAAATGGCAGACTACAGAGGAGATAGCAGAGGGAAACAAAAAGGCAAACACATCTAAACTTTCATGATAAAATAGAAATTAGTCACAGGCTCAAAGAACTCAAATTTGAGTTTAAGAACCAAATAAGAAAGATAAAAGAAAGTTGGCAAGAAAAGTGGGAAATAGTTAAAAAAGAAAATAATAATTTAAAAGACAGAATCTTCCATTTGGAAAAAGAAGCCAAGAAAGCAAATGAAATGATGAGCAATTGGAGACCATAATTGACCTGCTGGCAGCCATGAAAAGCAGGATAGACCAAACCAAAAAGGGAAATCAAAAGATCATAACTGAAAACCCATCTTTAAAGACTAGAATTGGGCAAGTAGAAGATAATGATTTCACAAGACAGCAAGAATTAGTAAGGCAAAGTCAAAAGAATGGCAAAATAGAAGGAAACAGGAAATATCACATTGAGAAGATGACTGACCTGGAAAACAGATCCAGGAGAGATAATTTGAGAATCATGGGTCTACCTGAAAACCTAGAAATAAACAGAAACCTTAACATCATAGTATAAGAAATTATCCAAGAAAACTGCCCTGATATTCTTGAATAAGAAAGCAAAATAGACTTTGAAGGAGTCCTTAGATCACCCTCTACATTAAATTCTCAAAAGACAACTCCCGGGAATGTAATTGCCAAACTCAAGAGCTTCCAAGATAAGAAGAAAATATTGCGAGAAGCCAGAAAGAGACAATTCAGATATCAAGGAGCACCAATCAGGGTTACACAAGATCTGGCAGCCTCCACACTAAAGGACTGCAAAGCTTGGAATATGATATTCAGAAAGGCAGGAGAAATGGGTCTACAGCCAAGGATCATCTACCCATCAAAACTGATTATATACTTCCAGGGGAAAGTATGGGCATTTAATGAAATAGAAGATTTTCAAATATTGGTAAAGAAAAGACCAGAACTAAATTGAAATTTTGATGTCCAAATACAAACCTAAAGAGAAACATGAATAGGTAAACAAGGAAGAGGGGGGGGAAATTAAGGGCTTCAGTAAGGTCAAATTGCTTATACTCCTATATGGGAAAATGACATTTGTAACTTTCAAAAGCTATTTTCACTATCATAGTTGTTAGAAGAGTTATCCATAGGTAGAGGTTGGGGTACTAAATGATTTAAGATGATATGTAAATTAAAAATAGGATAAATTATACCACATAAAGAGGGATATGGGAGGGATAGGGGAACAATACTATTATAGGGAGAGGAAAAGAGTTCTAATAGGTAATACTGAAAATTTACTCACAGTGGAATCAATTCTGAGAGGGAAGAGCATCTTGATCCACTGAGGTATTGAATTCTATCTTACCCACCAGGGAAGTTGAGAAGGAAAAACCAAGATGGGAGGAGTGGGGGGAGTGTACCAAAAAGGAAGGAAAGAGAAGGAGGGGATTTAATAGACCCTAAAGAAAAATAAAAGGGAAATGAAAAGGGAGCAAGTGGGAGGGGAAGCAAAATAAGAGTGGGGATTCGGGGGACTGAATAAAAAGCAAAACATTGGTATAGAAGGAAATGGTAAAAGAAGAAAGGGCAGGACTAGGAGAGGAAATCAAAATGATGGGGAATGCATAGTTGGTAATCATAACTCTGAATGTGAATGGAATGAACTCACCCATAAAACAGAAGCAAATAGCAGAGTGGATTAGAAACCAAAATCTTACCAAATGCTGTCTACAAGAAACACATGTGAGGCAGGTAGACACACACAGGGTAAATGTAAGAAGCTGGAACAAAATCCATTCGTCATCAACTGAGAATAAGGCAGGAGTCTCAATCATGATATCTGACAAAGCCAAAGTAAAAGTAGATCTAATTAAAAGAGATAGGGAAGGTAATTACATCTGGATAAAAGGCAGTATAGAAAATGAGGAAATAGCAGTACTCAATATGTATTCACCAAATAGTATATCATCCAAATTTCTAAAAGAGAAACTATTGGAGCTTAAGGGGGAAATAGATAGTAAAACTATACTAGTGGAAGACCTGAACCTTTCTCTATCAGATCTAGATGAATCAAAGCAAAATAAATTTAAAAAAATAAATAAGAAAGACGTAAGAGATGTAAGTTAAATCTTAGAAAAATTAGAGTTAACAGATATAAGGAATAAAATAAATAGGGACAAAAAGGAATATACCTTTTTATCAGCACATGACATATTCACAAAGATTGACCATAAAAATATTTCAAACAAATGCAAAAAAGCAGAAATAATAAATACAACCCTTTCATATCATAATGAAATAAAAATCATAATAAGTAAGGTTACAGGGAGAGGTAAATCAAAAATTAATTGAAAATTAAATGTTATATGATTCTCCAAAATTTGCTGGTTAAAGGACAAATCATAGAAACAATTAATAATTTCATTGAAGAGAAGAGAATAACAATGATGAGATATCATATCAAAATCTATGGGATGCCACCAAAGCAGTATTCAAGGGAAAATTTATACCCCTGAGTGCATATATTAACAAATAATAGAGGGAAGAGGTCAATGAATTGGGCATGCAAATTTTAAAACTAGAAAGAGAAGAAATTTAAAAACCCAGATTAAAAACTAAATTAAAAATCCTAAAAATTAAAAGAGAAATGAATAAAATTGAAAGTGAAAGAACAATTAAATTAATAAATAATACTAGAAGCTGGTACTTTGAAAAAACTAGTAAAATAAAGTACTCATTAATCTAATAAAAAAAGGAAAGAAAAAATCAAATTAATAGTATTCAAGATGAAAAGGGAGACCGTGATCACCTCTAATGAAGAGGAAATTAAGGCAAAAATTAAAAACTATTTTGCCCAATTATATGGCAGCAAGTTTGGCAATCTAAGTGATATGGATGATTATTTATAAAAATCTGAATTGCCTAGATTGATAGAAGGAGAAATCAAATCTTTAAATAATCCCTTATCATAAAAAAGAAATTGAATAAGCCATCACAGAACTCCTTAAGAAAAACTCCCCAGGGCCAGATGGATTCACAAGTGAATTCTATCAAACATGTAAAGAACAACTAATTCAAATATTATACAAACTATTTGACAAAACAAACAATGAAGGAGTTCTATCAAATTCCTTATATGACTCAAATATGGTTCTGATTCCAAAGTCAGGCAGATCAAAAACAGAGAGAGAAAATTACAGACCAATCTTCTGAATGAATATAAATGCAAAAATCTTAAATAGAATAGTAGCAAAAGGACTCCATAAAGTGATCATGAGAGTTATTCATTATGATCAGATGAGATTTTACCTGGAATGAAAAGATAGTTTAATATTAGGAAAACCATCCACATAAATGACCATATCAACAACCAAACCAACAAAATCACGTGATTATCTCAATAGATGCAGAAAATGTCTTTGACAAAATACAATACTCATTCCTATTAAAAACATGAGAAAGTATAGGAATAGAAGAGTGTTTCCTAAAAATAATAAACAGCATTTATTTAAAACCAACAGCAAACATCATCTACAATGGGGATAAACTAGAAGCCTTCCCAATAAAATCAGAAGTGAAACAAGGATGCCCATTATCACCTCTACTATTTAACATTGTACTAGAAATACCAGCAGTAGGAATCAGAGAAGAAAAAGAAATTGAAGGCATTAAAATAGGCAATAAGGAGACTAAACTATCACTCTTTGCAGATGCTATGATGGTCTACTTAAAGAATTATAGAGAATCAACCAAAAAGCTAGTGGAAATAATCAACAACTTTAGCAAAGTTGCAGGATACAAAATAAACCCACATAAATCATCAGGAATTCTATATATTTCCAACACATCTCAGCAACAATAGTTAGAAAAAGAAATTCCATTTAAAACCAACCTAGATATTAAAATACTTAGGATTCTTTCTGCCAAGACAAACACAGGAACTATATGAACTACAAAACACTTTCTATACAATTAAAACTAGATCTTAGCAATTGGAAAACCATTAATTGTTCATAGATAGGATGAGCTAACATAATAAAAATGACAATCCTACCCAAACTAATTTACTTATTCACTGCCATTCCTGTCAAACTACAAAGAAACCTTTTTACTGAATTAGAAAAAAATATTAAAAAGTTCATTTGGAAGAAAAAAAATCAAGAATATCAAGGCAAATAATGGAAAAAATGGGAAGGAAAGTGGCCTAGCAGTACCAGATCTTAAACTGTTCAAGCAGTGGTCATCAAAACAATATGGTTCTGGCTAAGAGACAGAAGGGAGGATCAGTAGAATACACTTGGGGTAAGTGAACTCAATAAGACAGTCTATGATAAATCCAAAGATACAAGCTTTGGGGACAAAAATCCACTATTTAACAAAAACATATGTGAAAATTGGAAAACAGTATGAGAAAGATTAGGTTTAGATCAACATCTGTGAATTTTAAAACTATTCCACCCTAATCAGACCATTCTTTAGAAGATCTGAGTTAGCTACTTTCTGATCAATAACAATGGAGATGCTTGGAATAACAGAATCAGGTCTTGGAAAACCCACATTCTCCACCCTACTCAGTTTAACAAGATTTTGAAAAATCTGCATCAAACTCAAGATTTAATTATCTGAGGAGATGGCCTTCAACAGACATGTGCAAAAAAAAAGGACAGACCTCTGGGCTGTCCTAAGTCAAGCTAAGTCCTCATTGGTACAGATGAGACGCAAAAAAGTGAGGTAAAATCGTCCATATAAAGCACGTCATGGGCTGCCTCTCTCTCTTTCCCTGGAGAGACGACTCTGGCTGGCAGCATGCTAAGTGTTCCGACATCTTGGAGTGTTGGATGGTGAGTTTGCCCTGGAGCTTATTTCAGATTCAGGCATCTTAGCTATGCCTCTTTGGAGGTCAAGCTGATTCTTTCCTCCTTCACACTCAAACCCTTACTTTCTAGATCGCCTATCTTTCTTCCCAATATTAGCCCCTTCTTTTCTCCTTCTTCTTAAAATCTTCTCTACTATATCAATTAAATCACCATAAAATTTGGCAGCTGACTTGGGTATTTTATTATTTGGGATTCACCCTTTACACATCTCACACCCTACACCAAGAAAAATTCAGAATGGATGAGTAACTTGAATATAAAGAAGGAAACTATGAGTAAATTAGGTGAACACAGAATAGTATACTTGTCAGATCTTTGGGAAGGGAAATTTTTTAAATCCAAGCAAGAGATAGAGAATATTATAAGATATAAAATGAATAATTTTTTGATCATATTAAATTAAAAAGATTTTGTACAAACAAAAACAATGCAACCACATTTAGAAGGGAAGCAACAAATTGGGGAGGGGAGGAAATCTTTATAACAAAAACCTCTGACAAAGGTCTAATTACTCCGATTTATAAGGAGTTAGATGAAATGTACAAAAAAATGTCATTCCCCAACTGATAAATGGGCAAGGGACATGAGTAGGCAATTTTCAGATAAAAAAAAATCAATACTATCAATAAGCACATGGAAAAAGTGTTCTAAATCTCTTATAATTAGAGAAATACAAAACAAGACAACTCTGAGGTACCACCTCACACCTAGCAGATTGGCTAATCTGACAGCAAAGGAAAGTAATAAATATTGGATAGGATGTGGCAAAATTGGGACATTCTCTCCTCTTCTCCCCTCCAACCCCCTGTTGTGATGTTAAGCAGTCTGATACAATTCCTCTGCCCTCTGGATCGATAGATCCTAGCTCTTCTGGAATATCATATTCCAAACTCTCTTATCCTTTAATGTAGAAGTTGTTCAGTCTTATGTCCAGCCATTCTTTTGGCTGCTTTGGTTGTTTGCAATTTTTTTTTTACCTTGGCCTGGGAGTCCTAGAATTTGACTATAATATTCCTGGGAGTTACCCCTTTGGGATCTCTCTCAGGAAATGATCTGTGGATTCTTTCTATTTATATTTTACCCACTGGTCTAAAATATTAGGGCAGTTTTCCTTGATAATTTCTTGACAGATAATGTTTAAGCTCTTTTTTGATCATGGTTAATTATCTCTCCTGGATTTATTTTCCAGGTCAATTGTTTTTCCAATGCTATATTTCAAAGTTTCTTCTACTTTTTCATTCTTTTGACTTAGATTGTTTCTTGATGTCTCATGGAGTCATTAGCTTCCACTTGCCCAGTTCTAATTTTTAAATCATTATTTTCTTCACTGAGTTTTTCCTTTTCCTTTTCCATTTAGCCAATTCCATTTTTTAAGAAGTTCTTTCTCTTTGTGAATTTTTCCATATGGTCAATTTTGCCTTTTAAAGATTTCTTTTCTTAAGTGAATTTTTGTATATATACATATTTTTTTCTTCAGTTTGGCCATCTATGCTTTTTAAGAAATTCTCTTCAGTAGATTTTTATGCCTCTTAACACTGGCCTATTCTGTTTTGGGTTTGTTTTTGTTTTTGTTTTTGTTTTTTTGAGGCATTTTTTTCTTCAGTATTTTTCATTCCTCCTTTACCAATATATTGATTCCTTTTTTTGTGATTTTCCTGTATCACTTTCATATCTTTTCCCAATTTTTCTTCTACCTCTCCTATTTGCTTTTTTAAATTATTTTTGAACTCCTCCATGAATTCTTTTTGGACTTGAGGGCAATTTATATTGTCCTTGGAGGCTTTGGATGCAGCAGTATTGATTTTTTTGTTTTCTTCTAAGATTGTATTTTTGCTCTCTCCATCACCAAAATAACTTTTGTCCAATGAGTTTCTTTTTTGGTCACTGTTTGTTTATTTTCCAGCCTTCATTCTTTTGACTTAAAAAAAATCTTAAAGTAGGGTGCTGTCCCTTTGGGGAAGGAAGAACTACTGTTTGTGACTTCAGGTTCTTTTTGTATCTGCCTTCAGAGCTAACTCTGGACAATTATAAGTTTTCAGTACTTCCAATGGAGCATGATATAAAATGTGTTTTTAATACTTTGTGACATGCTCTGGTCTGCAAATAACCTTGGAACTGTAACCAGAGTCCCCTGATCCTCAAAGGCTGGTTTATGATGGTGCTTCTCCTTAATCTAAGAACACAACTTGAACCTAAGAACACAATGTGAACCAGGCTTCTAAGTTATTTTGGGCTGAAAATTTATTTCATTCTGTCTTTTTGTGGGTTATGCTGCTCCACAATTTGTTTTGAGACATATATAGACATAAATAGATATATCAAAACTTATAGTTGTTTAGAGGGCAATTTGATAGAGCTCAGATGGGCCTGTATACCTTCTCCCCTATCTTGGTTATGCCCCCTGATCATTTTAATTACATAAATTAAAATGGCTTTGCACAAGCAAAGTCAATGCAATCAAAATTAGAAAGAAAAAAAAAGTAAGATATTAGGAGAAAATTTTGCAGTAATTCCTTAGATTAAGATTTTATTTCTCAAATATATAGGAAACTAAGCCAAATTTATGTTGAAGTGATATGGACAGACATTTTTCAGAAGAAAAAATTAAAGTTATCAATAATAATATAAAAATGCTCTAAATCATTGATAATTAGAATAATGCAGATTAAGAAAACTCTGATCAGCTCAGACCCATCAGGCTCCTTCTCTATCTCTCTTGCTGAATTTTCTTCCAGATCTTACTCTCTAACCATATGTATCCGTCAAAATGCAATACTGGACCCCTTTTCTCTTTTCCTTCTTTACTAATTCATTTGATGATCTCATTTGCTCCCATAGATTTAATTACCATCTCTATGCTGACAATTCTCAAATCTATTTAAACTAATATACATCCTCTGCTGAACTCCAGTGGAGCATTTCCAACTGCCTTTCAGTCAACCTCCCCTTTTTTCCCCCAGAATATGACTGATATATACATTTGCATGACTTCAAAAGAAGTATAAGTAATTTTACTTTATGCTCCTTGTTTTCATCTTCTCTATGGTAGGAGAGATCATCTGGCCTAAACTCCTCATACATATATGCATACACACACACCTCTTAGAATAATGCTCTCTACATAGGAAGTGCTCAATAAGTATTTGGGGCCTAAATAATTGGCCTTCCTGGCCCTTCATCACACCATCTGACCATCTTGATGGAAAGTCTCAGGATTTTTTCCTACAACATTACTCCAGTTTCAAAGGTGTTCTGACAGTGATCTATGAGATGCTGAAGCATCTACAGTTGTAGAATCAAAAAAGGAGCAAAAGCCTTTGAAAATCCAGTGCAGAAGGAGATGGAAATGGATGGGGAACAACTTTCTAATGAAGGAAAAGATAGGAGATACTCTTTTATTCCACACATGTAACTCCCTCAAGTGACCCAAGAAAATAGCCTAAGCTATTCATTATCTTGAGCCTCACTTAAGAGTTCTAAAACAAGAAAAATCTAATTATTTCAGAGCTAACAGGAAACCTAGATCATGGGGAAAACCTTCAGGAGACTATCTGAAGAAGACATCTGAAAATCTCCCTGAGGACAGCTGGTGTTAGATGATGGTATTTATGGAAAGAACAATAGCAGCATTAACAACAACAATAATAAAAATAATTATAACAACAAATGACAAATAGTATTTTAAAGTTTGAGTAGAGGGCCTCTAATCCAATTCCCCTACTTTACACATGAGGAAAATGAGGCTTAGAGAGGTTAAGAGATTTCAGGGTTCAAGATAGAATGAGACTAAAATAGTCTTCTTAAAAACCCAATAAAAAAACAAGCTATAAATGAGTTCTATCTGATACTGCTGATACTACTGGTACTAGTGATGAAACTGATTTTTTAGATCTCAATGATGGTACCCTTTGTAAGTTGAAGGTGAGATGGATAATGAGTGGTGCTATAGAATTTTCAGTTTTAAATTTTTGGGGCTGCTTCTATGTGGGCTATCAGTGTGGAAGTAAAGGAGGGGGGTCAAAAAAAACCCTCTTCTTTTGAGTCTCTGACTGGATCTAATAAGCTCATTTTAACTCCAATGATTATTCTAAACAATTCTCTATGAATCCCAGTCACTATGGTCCTGTGTAGCCTAGGATCAGCTTCCTGCACCCACACAGAATTCAGCTACATTGGCAATTAAGAACTTCCAAGAACTCAGACTAAAATGAATAGTCCCCCTACCACTAGTACTTGTACTCATGAGTTTTCATCTCAGTCAACACAGATTGCAGTCTCAGCTCGTGCTGTGAATGAAAATAGGGAACTTTCCCTCCCCCAGGGTTTAATTAGAGATCTGGCAAGGTGAAGGAGAGATTGATTATAGAAGAGCAATCCACCACTTTGATTATGAAATCATTAATGCTGGCTCTTCCAGGATGTAGAATTCTGAATTTCCCCTCTCTGAGATGTCCTTGACCTCTCCACTCATTATTCCACTCCTCCTGAACCTAATTCTCATTATGAACTTTGTTCTTTTCTCTCTCAATATTCTTCCAGTTAATCAGCCTTTTTCTTTTGCTTTCCCACTTAAACCATATCCTAAGAGTGGTACAGCTGTTTCAACATTGCCACAGATGGAAACCCAGAATCTCTCATCTTGATGACTTCTGTCTACCTTCTCACACCCTAACCCTGAGTCACTACTCAGACCCATTTCCTCTCCTCCAAACTTGCCAATCATCAGTAGAGGAAGTGTTTTATATTCTTGGCTCAATTTTCTTACCACAGAATAGAAGAGTTCTTAGAGCATAGAGTTTTTTTTTAGAAGTGGAATTTTAGAAGTAGAAAAGACCTGAGAAATCATTAAGCCTAGCTTTGTCCTTTTATGAGCTTTAGAGACAGATGGGACCAGCACAGTGTCTAGTATACAGTAAGCACTTAATAAAAAACTTCTTGACTAAGTGAATGCCATAGAGATAGTCTAACGCAAACACTTTCTTGCATATGAAAAAAAAAGTGAGTCCCAGAGAGAAGTAACTTGTCCATGGCTACATAGGTAGTAAATGGCAAAATTGGGATTGGAACTCTAGTCTCTAGCTCCCAGCCTTTTCCACCAAATCACAATCTCCTTAGGTTTCTCCTAATCTGTGACATTTTATTCTTCTAATATGTGACACAATAAATATGGAAATTTAAAGAAAAGACACATTCAAAGTCCTGTTAAATTTCTAAGAGCTGATCTTCTACATGAGGCAAAAAAAAGGTCAAAGTCTCCCATGGGACATTAGAGGAATTTGTCCAGCAAGCCTTCCCCTGCCACAAAGCCTTTTAGTCATTTGGCCAGATTTCTGTCTTTCTGGTACCATTTTTAAGCAGCATCCATTTTTAATTTCTCTGTACATTTTCAATGTTGGAACAATGCCAGTTCTCTTTATTGACTTCCTTCATTCTCCTTTATTTTCCCTGACTTTCTTTGCCTATCTGGTTCAGAGCCTTCCACAATCTACTCAGAAGCTGAGTAAGGGCCCCACGGCTACAGTGGGAGAAGAGCCCTGAATCCTAAAGGCTGCAGCTTATTACCAATCTGAGCATTCAGAAACAAATAGGCTTGTACTCTCTCTCTACTCCTACCATATGCTCAAATAAGTGATGACCTCTATAGTCTCTATTGGCTGACTCAATTTTTCCTTCCTTGCATGTTCTTCAACCTCTCTACTAGGGAGGGACTTCAGACTGTTTGCTTTTTTCTTCCATCTTTTTATGGTCAGCTTCTCTAAAGTGGACTTTAGAGATCATCAAGTCCAATGCCCTCATATTTCAGATAGGGACAGTTGTTGCTCTTTAGTCATTTTTTTACTTGTGTACAACTCTTTGTAACTCCATTTAGGATTTTCTTGGCATCTGAAGAAACCGAGACAAGCAGCATTGGGTGACTTGCCTGGAGTTGCACAACAAGTAAGTGTCTGAGGTTTTGAACTCAAGAAAATGAGTCTAACTGACTTCAGGCCTGGCACTTTTTTCACTGGGCTACCTAGCTACCTCTCAGATAAAGATGCTGAGACCCAAAAAAGATACTTGGGACTTGCTCAAAATAAGGATAGAAAATAAGTTAAAAGTTGGAAGGGATCTTAATGATCATCTTCCTAGGAGTTCTTAGCCTTGAGTCTGTGAACTAGTTTCAATAGGAATACACATAACCATAATGGTTAAATGGATAACTGTAGTTTAACATAATTGGTTTCTTTTGTTATCCTATGTATTTTATGTTATACAATTAAAATTAGTATTCTGAGACTGGTTCCCAGGGCTTTTCCAGACCAACAAAAGAGTCTGAGACATAAGTGTTGAAGATCTCTGACTCCATCCAACTCTCTCAATTTGCAGATGAAGAAACTGAGGCTTACAAAGTTTAAGTAACTTCATAATTGCAAAAATCAGAGCCTGGATCCAAACTCATGTCCTCTGCTTTCAAATTCAATGCTTTTTATACTACATTGGATTTTAGTGTTGTGGACACTAAAATCCTTAGTCCATAATACCTTAAAAACTTCATACATAGCACAATCCCATTTGTGGAATACAACACCAAAATTCTTTAAATTTTCTCCAAGGTCCCTGGGCTTATAAAACTTCCTTGGCCACTATTATCTCTCATTTTTAGACCTACAGTTAGAAATGGTTTAGCCATTGTATAAGTTGGTGACTGGCTACTTGGTGTAAGTTCCAGAATGCTAGAAAGAACCCTGAGTTCTCTAAAAAATCTTTCCCACCTCTTCACTAATTCCAAAACCTCTTTAAGTGAAGATAAACCTTTCTTTTAATAATTAGAAATGAAAAGATTAAAATACAAATACACTCTGGAAAGGTGGCGCTAACCATACAGACTATGGTGTCAATAATTGTCAGTTTCAGAGATCAGATTTTGCAAGAAGTCTGAAAAAGAAAGTCAACACAGAAAATTGAATTTAAGAAGGGAGTGGGAAAAGGTTAAAAAAAGGGGGGGGGACCTTTTTATTCCAAAGAGACCAAAGACTGATTCTACCCACTACAATTATATTGACAGTTTCACTTAACTAGATGCTTCCTGGAAATAAATATATCTAAACACACTTTTTTGCCCAACAATACTTAATGGTGGCAAGAGAAAGATTGATGTTTCATCATCAGTGTAGTGATAGAAAAATCATTGCATTTAGAACCAAAGAACCTGGACTTGAATTCTGCTTTTGCTTCTTACCACCAAACTGAGATTCTTCACATTTCTAGATGGGCTTCAATTTATATATTTGTAAAATGAGAAATTGGACTAAATGATCATCAAGGATCCCTTTTCAATTCTAAATCTTTGTTCTAATCAAACTTTGAGCAAGTTCTGTCATATCTTTAGTCCTCAGTTTCCTAATCTTTTGAATAAATAGGATAGATTAAATTATTTCCAAGATCTCTTCCAATTCTAAATGCTATGATCCCATAAAGTAGGGGCAGGTAGGTGGCAATGGGGATAGAGGGTCAGTGAAGAGCAAAATTCAAATCTGCCCTCAGATACTTACCAGCTCTGTAACCTGTGGCAAGTCACTTAATTTCTGTTGACTTCAATTTCCTCACTTGTAAAATGGGGAAAATAATAGCACCTGTCTAATTGTGAGAGGTAAACAATTATACCATGCATAGCACGGCACCTGATACATAGTATAATATAAATATTAACTATTATCAAAAAGGATTGGTATCATTAATTTTACCTAAACCAACCAGGAACCAGAAGTATTATCAGAAGGCTCACTCTGGCAATCCCTTAAATTGACCATCTGGTTCTCTGGTCACCACTCTCCATCTCTCCTGAATTCCCTACCCACTCTGCCTCCCCCTCCAACCTCCTTCCCCTCCTCCCCCCCTCCCCCCCCCCCCCCCCCCGCCCCATTGTTCTATACATACCAGAGCTAAGTACTCATTCTGAGTTTCTAACAGAAGACACAGTGTCTCAATAAACTTCTTGCTTTGAATTCCCATGGAGGGTGCTTCAGTCACTGCTCTTTCCTTGAGGCAAGGCATATGCACCAGCAGCAATTGAAAAATCTATATAAATTCCATTTCAAAGGTTGCCAGAAATAAAGAACCTTTATATATGTTAAGTGATGGCATGAACCTGTGAATTATATACAGAAGAATCTTTCTTCTCCATTACTTCCTATAGAATAAATAGTGTGGCCTGGAATAGGAAGCAATTTGTCAAATCCCATCCAAACACAGTGAAATAGCAATCTTGTCAGCTCATCTCCAAATACAAGGAATCCTATTTGGGAAAAAAGAAATGTAAAACTAACTCCCATGATCCAAAATCTGCCCACTTGAGAAAATTGGCAATTATTTTAGACACTATTACAGTATAAGCAAATGCAAAAGTTCCACATACATTTGCAGCTCCAAAAGAAAAGACTCACTATTAAATGGTATAATCTTGAACCTAGTTATCAGATTCTCCAAAGAGTTTTCCAAAAACCCAAATCTAAGAATCATTAGTATGCAAGTGTTATTGGTTCCTCATGACTATGGAAGCTGTCACTATCTCAGGTTTATTGTGTCTGTTTTAAGAAATTAACTATCAATTACAAAAATTGTGGCCCCATTCCCCATCCAATACAAACACATTATTTTCAGACCATTCAAAAGACATAAATCCCATAGCAACAACAAAAAAAATTAATGAAGACATGAAAGACGTTTGTAAATAAAAGCTAGTAATAGTCATTTTCTGCCCCACCTACAAATAGGTGTAATCTCTATGCTTCCCCAAGTGAAGAGATGGGATAATCTTCCTGAGAAAATTTCAAGGGTGTGGTAAAAATTTCCACCAGTGAACATGAAGACAACATAAGGTTATTTTCAGTCATCCCCTGAATCCTCTCAGCAACTCTCCCCAAAACAAGCTGGGAATTTGTGAAGTCTGTTGTCTCCACTCTGTTATCAGGATTCTGCTAGAACTCCTGTGTTTGCATGTGTCACTATTGAATACCTTTCACTCTACTCTTTCCCAGTCCTACTGGTAGATCAAGATAGACTAGGGCTAAGGTGGCATTAGGAATCAAGAAAATAATACATAGGACAATGAACACAGTGATACTATCTCAAGGAGAAAGGGAAACAAGAATTCCTAATGGCATCCCAAGACCATGTTGGCTCTGATTGCCTTTCAACCCACCCTACTCTGAAAAGATCTAACAGTAGATTTAAAAAAGGCAAAGGTTGCTACCAATGACCAGAGAATGAAACTAATTCTAGGGAAGCACTATTCACCTATTTCAAACCAGAACTTGCACTCCACATTCTTGTGACTCAGATGAACCAAAACCCTAGCTCCATACTTCCACCTCTGTGAATGCATTGGGTGAGTTGCATATTCCAACATAAACTTGTTTTTGTATTCCTGTGCCTGATCAAGAGAAGATTCAAAGTAGGCATGTTCTAGAACTCCTGGGTTTATATTTCTCCTATTTCTAGAAAACCTCTTGGGTTTGGGAGAATAGCAGGCTCTTGACTGATTGATAAATATTTTATTGTTTATTATTATTCAGTGTTCTATTTAATACAAAGTTTATATCCATTCTGTCTACATACTGCAAACTCTTACTCTTTTGATGACAGTATACATCATTTCTCATGTATAGGTAACTCCATTCCTTTAAATATCACATTGCTAAAGATGTTTTCTCAAGAAGGCACAAAATCTTTGTAATTTGCTCCAAATACATGTGTGTTAAGTCAGAGATGTTCATCCACCTTTTACCTGTGGCTCCAAGAAGCTGTGGCATGTGTGGCCATATACCCTGGTAAAATCAGTCTTGGCAAGTCATTTCACCCTGTGTGCCTCAGTTCCCTCTTCTGTAAAATGAGCTAGTGAAGGATATGGGAAATACCACCAGTATCTTGTCCAAGAAATTCAGAAATGGGGTCACAAGGAGTCAGATATTACTAAACAACAATAGTAACTATACCTATGAGATACAACTATATATATGTATATATATATATTTATATATATATATACAATTATACATATTAGATGAAGCCTATGCTCTTAGAGTTAGTGTGTTGATCCGTTTTGCTTAATTTCACTGATTTTCTACCCAGAAGATTTTATTGGCTCAGGGTCAGGATGTAAAAGAGCTATTAGAATGTGACTTGGCATAAGCCAAAAAGCAACAATTCAAAAAAGAAAAGGAAACCAAGAAGTGATACCTTTAAAAGTTTACTTTAAGATTTTCCAAAAGGGAGCAAGCATCCTTCTGTGCTATCTAACATAAAAAAGCACAGAGCAGTGAGAGCTCCAGAAACCATACACACAGCAACCATACCATTAGCAAAGAATGGGATGGGAAAGCATGGTGTCTGCTGCCCCCATCCACTTCCTGACTGGCCCAGAGTGTAGTGGCAGAGCTGAGCAAGCAGCTGGCTTGCTATCCTGAACACCCAGGGGAATGATAACCCCTAAGAGAAGGAAATACAAATGCAGCCAGACTTCCCCATCCATAGAATGCCTTACTGGAAGCATGCTTGTAGAGATTCATTTCCTCTTCTCTCTTCCACCAAGGCCTATATGGGTTTCTAATGGCATTTTAAACTAGCTGTTAATGTGCGTAATGTAGTTTGGGGAAGAGCAAAAGGGGCATAATTATAATAATCAATAGACTTACGAGGAAGAACAAAAGCTTCTATTAAAAATGAAGCAAGGCTCCAGCTCTTGTTCCAGTCTGAACCAGGCCAAACCAGGAAACCAAAGCTGTCAGAGGAGGTTTGCCAGAGTTCAGAGTGAGGGGAGACAGATCTGGGTCATTTTCCTTCCTGTTCTGAGCCCTCCTGGTGGTCAATTGGGGTCTATCTTTCCTAAGCAAAAGTAGAAAACAGAATTTCCAGGCCTCACCAATCATACTCCTCTCTTTCCTTGGTTGTCAATGGCTTTAAATTGCATTTCTGCTATGGCAGGCTCTGTTCCCATTTAGGAATGAGAGGATTTGTAAAAGGGAGGTCATGTGAAAGAAGGGCAAGACTTGTTCTGCTGGGCCCCCCAGGGTCAAATCAGGAGCACCTGAGTGGAAAGTGCAAAAATGCCAATTTAGGTCTAACGTCCAGAAACACTTCAGAACAATCAGAAACATCTCAAAGTAGAACGGTTTGTCTCAGGAAGTGATGCGTTTCCCTCCATCCTTGGAGTTATCCAAGTAGAGGCTAGGATTACCATTCATCTACAGTGTTAGTGCAGGGATTCCTCTCAAGAATGGAGATTGGGCTAGATGGCCACTAGGGCCCCTTCCAACTTTAAAATTCTAGGATTCTATCTTCCCTCCCAGCCTGAAGCTCTGGCCATGTCTCAAGAGAGAGAGAAGCCCACAAATCAGAGTCCAGCACGGTGAACATGATTTATACAGCTCAGGCCTGCCAGCCTTCACACTCATTCTTACCTGCCATGGTATTGATCCTGTCAGGTTCTGTAGGGATAATTAAGAGCCATGACAGTCATTCCCTTCAGTCATGCTTCAGTCTGGTTATTCATGGGATAGTATGGCGGAAATTGTCAAAGGAAGTCAATTGCATTCACATTACATTTAGCAAGTGAGTCTATATGCAACACACTATACTAGAGCTACGAGGGTAGAGTCTACTAAACATCTAGGCCATGGGCAGAGTCAGTACAAGGGATAAGCAATGTAGGTGGTCGCCTAGAATATAAAACACAGTAGGGCATAATGGAGTATGCTTTTCCATATTACTTTTTTTTTTATAAATGCATACATTTTTAATACTAGAAAATATCTGTTCTTCTAGGCACATAGGTATATTGGAATGGTGCAGTGGTGGACTTAGAGTCAGAAGCAATGGCTTCAAGTCTCAAGTTCTGTCACTTACCATTTTGGTGCCCATTTTGGTTTCCTCACCCCAAAAGCAGCAACGGTATTCCTGATGAAAGAAGAACTAATCAAGGATGCTACAAGGAAGAAGAAGAGCTAGGAAGAAGAGCCCTATTGATGGCCATCAATGGAATTCACCATCAATGGAATAATAGTTCAGACTTCAGAGGATTCACCCTCTTTTTCATTTATCAAACTTGAAAAAATCTATTTTCCTTATATATCAATGACCCTGTGGTAATAATTTGTCTTAGAAGGTAGACTGTCAGGGAAGGAGTCTATATAGAAAACTTCTCAGAATGTGGTCCCTATTCATCAGGAGAGGAACCCTTTAAGCTCTGGCTATTCACTCAATAAGCATTTATTAAGCACCTACTATGTGCCAAGCACTATGATCAGCACTAGGACATGCCACAAGATGAATATGGGAGTGGCAAAGGATTGATAACACAAAATGAAGTGCCCCAGACCACAACAAGCACAAGATCCCCATCACATCTCTCTTTACCCATAGAAGCCTTCATCAGTAGAATTCACTCCCATTACCAAAATAAGACCTCCTTCCTTCCTCTCCTTTTCAGTCCTTCTCCTCTCTTCCTCTCCTACTCCCCTGCTAGACTGGGTTCAAATTCTCCCCATTGGTAATGCTTAATTTGACCCATCACATACTCCTCTCTATTCCTCTGTTTTCCTCCCCCTTTTATTTACTCTCCCATTTTATAATATAGTCCCCCCCCCCCAAATAAATAACACAATGATTTACCTGGAGGCTGGGTGTATCCAAGTTCTGTTCATAATACCCTAGGCCTGCTTCACTGTTGCATCCACCTGACTTCCACCTTCATCCCTATCTCTTTGTGTACATTTGTAAAGAATCTCTGCTATCATTATGTTGCTCTTCCTAGCCTTAACTACTACATTTCTTCACTTCTCCTGCATTTTTGTTGTCTCGGGTAATCAAGAAGAAAATAATCTCTTTAGGTTGGGGTTTTTTCCCTAAGAATTTTTTGAGTGACTTTATTATTGAATCAATCTTTTTTTTTCATTTACAGTTACACTTATATTTTCAAGGTAGGTCACCCTGGCCTTCATTCTGAGCTCCATTGCCCTTTGCAACACATTATTCCATTCCCTCTTGTGTTTTCTGGTGGGTATAGAACATTTTTGTGCTATTAAAATTTCCTTTCCTTTATATTTAGAGGTTTTTCTCCCATCTGATTGCTTACAGAACTTCTTGTTTTTGAATTAAATTATTAAATTTAATAACTGTGTGTCAGAGTCTGCAACCTTGAATTTTTCTACAAATGACCTATGAATTATTTCTATTGGTATTTTACTTTCTTTATTCAGAAGTTCTGGACAGTTCATATTATTTCCTTCATTATCATATTAAGAATTTTTTTTGTCCTATCATGTTCTTTTGGGAGATCTATCATCCTAAGGTGGTCTGTACACATCCTGCCTAAAAAAAAAGAAAATCCTTATCTTCCATCTTAGAATCAATACTATCTGTTGGTTCTAAGGCAGAAGAGTGGTAAGAGCTAGGTAATGGTTAAGTGACTTGCCCAGGGTCACACACTTAGGAAGTATCTGATGTCAGATTTGAACTGAATACCTCCTGCCTTCAGGCCTGGCTCTAAATCCACTGAGCCACCTAGCTGCCCACCTCCCCCACCACATCCTATCTTAAAGAATATTATGTTTAACTTGCATAGTGAGCATATTTCTTTTAATGTTAATGTTAATGTTTTTTTTTTTTTTGCTTCTCTTCTTCTGGATTGTCCTTTACCTCTGTGTATTTGCAATCCAAATCTATTGTTCTTTCATTTCTTTGGTAAGGTTTGCCACTGCAGATTCTAGTTGGTTTTTTTCTATTCTGTACATTAATTTTGCTATGAAGATATTAATTCTACTCTTATAGATATCATCTATCTTCTAAATCAATTAGGAACTGTGTTGTGGTTCCATGGTCTCCTCAAGTTCCATCGGGTCCTTTATCTCCTCAAAGGTTAGATCATATTCCTTTGTTTTGCAGCATTTATTCATTGAATCCTGAATTAATTTACTAGATCTGGAGGCTATCATTCCTTTTGCTGTTAATGTTTTCCCTGTGGATTTATCTGTTTATGTTCAAGGACTTAAGTTTTCTTCTTCCTGAGATCTTTAATAATTTCAGTTCCCCTTCCTTATTTCCCCTCTATTATTCACTGACTGACTAGCTCCCTTCTGATGCTGGTTTCCTTAGAGGCTGGATCTCAGCCTTCTACCACATTGGGAAGTTCATAGTGCATCAGCCTAGATCTCTTCTCCAAGTAAATTTGGTGGGGTACATAACTAGTGCCAGATGAGTTCTGAGCTCTTTTCCTCAGGTTTAGTGAAGCCTCCTTCACACATGGTGACCTGCTCCAGTATATTGTCCTCACTCTCTGTTCCTCGGTTCTCTGGCCCAGCACCAGCATTTGAGATAAGCTGTCATATTGGTTACTTTCTGTAGTCTGAGTATCCAAGGCTCTGGGTAAAGGAGTGAAGTGGGGTTCAGAGTGGTGTTGACCTCTATTTTAAGCTCAGACACATGTCCTACCCCTTATCCCTCTGTTCCTCTACTCTCTATCCAGAGATCTTTTGTAGCATGAACTGCTGTATTTCCCAAGCCCTCATCAAACTTCTACTCTTGAAGCATTGTCCTTTCTCTGACAAAGAGAATCAGGGCATGCTATACTTATTACTTTAGGTGAGAATTTCTTAATCTGAGGTCATCAGGATTCATAAAAATGTTTCAAGAGATCAGTCATTTAGAATGGGGCAAAATTAGATCTATTCATTAACCTTTGATTTCTTTTGTAATCCCAAGGTTTTTTTTATTTTATAAATTTGAAAACATTATTCTGAAAAGAGGTTGATATGCTTCACCAGACTACAAAAGAGGTCCATTAAAAATAGTTTAAAATGTCTATTTAGGTCTTGGGTACATATATATATATATGTATATACATTTGCATGGTTATTATTAATATTCTCCATCCCACACCAGCTGAACTACTCCTTGGAGCCATGAAGTGTGGTAGAACCTTCTCCTTGAGTTTGCAGATCAGGTCCCCAGCTTGTTTCTTGCATGCTTGGCTTGCAAGTTCTCTCTTTCTCCATGCCTCTACCATAGAAGAACAGCTAAGATGCCTTCAGGGTCCAACATTCATAGAAAATTTGGTTGGTTTTTTATCTTCAAAGTATTATTTTGTACTTATTTATTAGTATAAGTGTGTTACATTTAAATACACTTGGAGGGAGAAATATGGGGTGGAGAGAGTGAGAGAGACAGGGACAGAGAGGCAGAGACGGAGACATAGGAATGTTCATTTCTTGAGGTTGGCAGTAATTTTTCATCTCATTTTTGAATCTATAGAGCATAACACAGTGTCTTACTTTAGCATCTAATATATATACTTGATGAATGAATGAATAATCCTTTGTAGAAACTCTGAAAATTTTGCTTATGGGAATTTCAAATCTGACAAGTCAAAGTTTTCCCAAGGAAAAGCTACCTTTTTTGGCTCTGTCTACAATCTACCACAAGTCTGATTGTTTCTGAAAATTAGAGACAGACAATTGGCAAGAAAGAGGTAAGTGCTTTCCAGTTAAAGACTAATTATTAGAAGCCTTGGGGTCCATCTTGATTTGAAAGACCCCTAGGAAATACTGTGGGCTTCTCAGAAAGAGAGTGATAGTACCAATGACTTCCCTTCCCTACTGGTTATGGACTAGGAAAGAGCCTTGATGGTCAGTAAAAAAGTACAGGCTGTCATGTGGGCTAGAGAGAGGAACAAGAGAACTGAGGAGATCCAATGCCAAGAGTAAGGTGATATGCCACTAAAGAAAGAAAATGCAATAAAATGTCCTGTAAGAATCTTGTGTTATAAGATGACCTTGTTCTGTTTTTTTTATTTATTTTTAGTGCCAGAATAGGGTCTAGAAAATTACTTCCTTCTCTCGAATTCTGTAGGCATTAACTAAAATGAAAGGAATTACTTTTTTAGTAATAAAAACAAACACAAAAGATCTTTGATTCCACACTGATAGATCATTTGGCCCTTACCTGAGTATAGTAAGACAGCATCAAGGTAGTCATCAGTTTATCCCTGAGTGAGATTTCCAAACAGCCATTGAGCAAGCCCATGTTGTAGTTCAGATTCTTTGTTAGCAACCAACTCTTAGGTACTGCCTGTCAGGGCTTGGAGTCTCTAGTTCCCTTGTGGGACCCACTGGAGTACAACCTGGAAGCAAAGGACCCATAGACCCAGAAGGGTGAGTCCAGGGGATGAATGCCTATTGGCCTGAAAAACATTCAACTTCCTCTAAACATAGAAGATATTAGACCTGAGAGCTCAAGATAACACCCAGAAAGGTGTACAGCCTCCTCAGGAAGCAAATTATCTTAAAACTAGCTCAGATTGGCTCCCATCAGGAACAGGATTGCACCCAGTCATCCCATTCAATTAACTAAACTTTCCAAAGACAGGGTATCAACATAACACACTTGCTTTAAAGAACTGGGCTGTCCATTCTAACCCACCAAAGTACTACTGCTTTATCGAGTTTCTTGTTTCTCTGACCTCATTGGATTTTCAGACTTCATCCTAGAGATCCAACTGTGAATATTAACTAATTAATTAATTAATAGAGACATGTGGGGCCCCTAAATGTCCTCAAGCTGTATTAGTATCAGATTTAATTAGTAGTAGTAGTAGTAGTCTCTCAGTGACCGAGAATGACTGTTGTCTTCATGCAGTTTCATCTATGGTGTACCCTCATGTGGCTTTGGAGTCCAAAGGCTGAGACGCACAGTTGGTGGCACATGGGGCATGGGACGCCAGTTGTTACAGGAGGTATTGTTGTGACCTGGTGTCAGCGTTCACGTGCAGCAGCAAGATGTCGACGTCACTCATCTTCAAAGGTGGTGGCAGCATGGTGAATGTGGGCTCGCCAGCTGCTTCTGACAGAGGCAGCGAGTTCTAGTTGCTTTGGTGTGATGCCAGCCCACCTGAAGTTGGACTTTAGCTGATCCTTGAATCTTTTCTTTGGTCGGCCTTGTTTCCTGAGTCCAGCTGACAGTTCACCGTAGAATACCTGTCTTGGTATTCGCTGTGGGTCCATGCGGATGACGTGTCCAGACCATCGTAGCTGGGTTTTGACGACCATGACTTCAATGCTGGTGGAGTTGGCTCTGTCGAGGACTTCCTGATTGGTGATTCGGTCCTGCCATTGGATCCTCATGATTGACCGGAGGGAGCGTTGGTGGAATTGCTCCAGCTGTTTCATGTGCTTCCGGTACAGTGTCCATGTCTCACAACCGTACAGGAGCGAGCTGAGGACCACTGCGTTGTACACTTTGAGCTTCATCGCAATACTTACACCTCTGTGTTGGAGGACTTTGGAGCGCAGCTGCCCGAGTGCCTGGCTGGCCTTTTGGATCCTGGCATTGATCTCGTGGTCTAGGGACCCGTCGTTGGCGATGGTGCTGCCCAGGTACTTGAAAGTGTTGATGTTAGAAAGCTGCGTGCCGTCGATTGTAATGCACGGCTGGTTCGTTGGCCTCCCTGGTGCAGGTTGGAACAGCACCTCTGTTTTGCTGAGGCTGATAGTCAGGCCAAACAGTTTTGTTGCGGTGGAGAACCTGTCCACAATGGTTTGGAGATGCTTTTCTTGGTGGGCCATGAGAGCACAGTCATCTGTGAAGAGAACTTCCAGGATGAGTCTCTCTGTTGTCTTTGTTTTTGAGGATAGTGAGCCATCCAGTCGGTATTTGATGTAGACGCCCAGGTCTAGATCCATCACAGCATGTCGTAATACTTGGGTGAAAAATAGGTTGAATAGTACTGGAGCGAGGACACAGCCTTGTTTCACGCCATTGGAGATGTTGAAGCGATCGGAAGTCTCTCCACCAGATAGGACTTCCCCTGTCATGTCGACATTAAAGAGCTGGATCAGTTTGACGAATTTTGCTGGGCAACCGAGCTTGCTGAGGATCACCCACAATGCGTCCCTGTTCACTGTATCGAATACCTTTGTCAGGTCTATGAAGACAATGTAGAGACTCAGGTTCTGCTCAAGGCATTTTTCCTGCATTTGCCTCACCATGAAGACTATGTCAATGGTGCTGCGATCTGGTTGGAAGCCACATTGTGATTCAGGCAGGTTCTGTTCTGAAACAGATGACAGGAGTCTGTTGAGTATAACACGGGCGAGGATCTTTCCAGCAGTGGAGAGTAGTGAGATGCCTCTGTAGTTGTCACAGGTTGTTCGTGAGCCTTTGTTCTTGTATAGGGCTACGATGGAGGCATCTCTGAGTTCTGGGGGCATGTCTTCCTCTTCCCATATGCTGGTCAGCACTATGTGGAATGCCTGGAGCGCCTTTCCCTTTAAGGCCTTGTACACCTCGGTTGGGATCCCGTCTTTACCGGGTGCCTTGCCTGCACTCATTTGTTTAATGGCTTTTTGGACTTCCTCTATTGAAGGAGGGATGTCAAGTTGTTCAATGATGCGGTTTTGGGGGATCTGGTCAAGGGAGCTTTGGTCGACCGAAGAGGATCAGTTGAGAAGCTGACTGAAGTGTTCTTTCCACCTGTTGTTGATGCCTTTTTTATCTTTTATGAGAGTGTCACCATCAGAGGATAGCAAGGGAGTGGTGGTGGGTTTTAATGGCCCATAGACAGTCTTGAGGGCACTGAAAAATTGTTTGTAGTTTTTCATATTAGCAAACCACTGGATTTCTTCTGCCTTTTTTTCCCACCATCGGTCTTGCATCTTCCTGATCTCACACTGCGCTGTGGCTTGGAGAGACTTGAATCTGTCCTTTTTAGGAGCAGAGTTTGTCTTATTTTGCCACTCCATAAAGGCTTTGTTCTTTTTGTTCAATAGGTCTTCAATAGCAGTGTTGTTCTCATTGAACCAGTCCTGGTGGTTGCGTTGGACTGGTTGGACTCACTTAAATCTAATTCACTTGCAAGTCATCACTTCCTGAAATCATTGGTCCTCTTCAAAAAGGAAGGATGAATGTAACTCACTTCCTGAAAATTCCCAAAATAAGTATAATGGGCTGTCTTGGAAGGCAGTGAGCCATTTTTAGGACTGCTTATCCACTGTTGGTATTCACCTTTCCTCCAACCCTCACATGTAGCTCCAGGAAGCTATATAAAGCATGTGCAGCAGTCAAACCCCAATAAAACCCTTCAGTAGATGGGCTAAGCCAGATGGAGGGTAACCAACAGGCTTGGTAGGTTAGGGGTTGTCTACCCCAAGCATTTGGAGACTTCCCACAGTGGAATGGGAGGATGAAAACAATTCATTCCAATAACCATTATAAAGGCAGCTAAAGCGGTCACTGTGGAATGCTTAGAGCTTGGTTAAACATGGAAGATACCATGGTCATCCATTACATCCCAAGTCATTGCCGGTCACCTTGACTTTTGTCTTGTCATTGAACTTTGTTGACTTTGGAAAAGAGAATGAAGCTGATGACTGCACAACAGTGCCTCACTTAAATCCAATTCACTTGCAAGTCATCACTTCCTGAAATCATTGGTCCTCTTCAAAAAGGAAGGATGAACAACAACACCTAAAAGACCTAAATGATTCTCCATAATCTCTGTTGTCCCAGTTCTTAAATTATAGAAGCCCTAGAAATAGGAGGCCAATTGTTTTGTTTTGCTTTAATTATGGAAGTCCTTGAAACTAGAATAGCACAGATAAGCCTTGAGATTTGGGTATTTGGGATTTGAGGTTTCCCATATTAACACTATACCTGATGTTGGTCCACCTGCCTCCCTTTGGCTATAGCTGCTGAGGTGCTGGTCCCAGATGCCTCACCACCTGCAAAATAACTCTCAACCCAGAAAATACCCTCATTTCTGAAGCAAACATTAATAAGTAATTAAAATAGCCTAGCATCTCATTGAGTTTTGTTTTGCTTTCCTGGTATAATTTGAAGAATGGCAAAAATCTTGAAAAAGAGAGTGGTTTGAAGTCAAAGTACCTAAAGGCTGGAGATCCATCTGTTTAGGAAGCACATCTTTTATGATTTCATATCATGCCTCAGAGTCTTCCCTTCAATAAATTTTCTAGTAAGCCTTTGAAATGCATTGGTAGGAACAATGAGGTGGTTCAGTAGCTAGAGCCAGACCTGGAAATGGGAGGTCCTAGTTTCAAATGTGACCTCAGATACTTTCTAGATGTGAGACCCTGGACAAGTCATTTAAACTCAATTGCCTTGGAACTGATATTTAGTACGGATTTTAAGATGGAAGGTAAGGATTAAAAAAAAAAAAGAAATACATTGGTAATCCAAAATGAATGTTACAAAATTACAAAGAACAAGGTTGACCCCAAAGCAGAGATAAGAGAAGATACCTTCTCCCAGTCCTTTGCAAAAACAAGAGTGCCAGAGATGTGGAACTTTTCATATAATTTCAGAAAATAAAATTAATATATTAATTGCCATTTTTCTCTTCTTCCTCTGCTTTTTTTTTTTTGAAAAAGAAAACCCCTTCTCACAAGGGGCTTTTTAGGAGAACTACAGAAAATTTTAGTGTTATAAAAATAAAAGATATCAACAAAATTGTATTTCGGTGAAAGAAATGCATTGATAGCAGATGACCAACCAGATGCATACTTTTGTTTGCTATGTTATCATATGGTACCATGGAATAAAGTAATTTTTCTCCAGAGGTAGATTGTCTCTAGAAAAAATTTATAAAACACTTTTGGGGAAATTAAGAGCACATTTCCCTTCAAGACAAAGGAAAATGGATTCTTCAATTAGGCTAGAATCCCAAAGTCTTCCTTAATTAAATCTAGCTCTCCCTAAGTCAAAATATTAACTATTACCAGGTGAATTCTTGTTTCAGATTAACTAGTGGGAAAAGATGTTTCCCATTAGTAGGCAGGGCAACAAAATCACCCCTACACTAGAGTACCCCATTGCTGTGTTTGTTATTCTAAGATTCCAAGTTTTTCAGTATATCTACCAGTTTCTCTACTCTCTATTTTCTGGGCCCCTCCCTCTCATTCATCATCTGATGCCTTGGAATAAAATGAGGGAGAACATAAACAAAATAAATTCACACAAAAGTAAGAAATGTTGTCTCTATGGTAAAGTCTTTTTATGATGTTTTCTGGGGGTAGGGTGGGCATTGAAATAAATGTAGTACATGAAAAAATTTAAGCAGGGCCATTCTGGACATCTTTCATCAGAGTGCATTCAAAAAGGCAGCTCAGATCCCTGGCACCGAGAATGTCCCTGACCTGGAACTGCTCTTGAATTTCTTGCTGCCACTCTGGCCCCTTGAACAGCCAAAGAGAAGAGGATTTCTAAATGACAGACTCCTCATTCCTACAGGATTTTTCTTCCTATCAAAAGACTTTTCATCATACTATTTTCATAACAAGTGAGTTCTTCCCTTAAAAGTCTGAATCATCCAAGACATTTTCACAAACAATATCTTATTATTGAGCTATTCTTTCTCCATGTGTATCTGTGTGCAGTATTATAGATTTATTGCTGGGCAGTCATTTCAGTCATGTCCACTCTTTGTGATCTCATTTGGGATTTTCCTAGCAAAGGTATTATAGTAGTTTGCCATTTCATTCTCCAGTTCATTTTACAGATAAGGAAATAAGGCTCACAAAGTTAAGTGACTTGCCTATGGTCACACAGCAAGTAAGTATCTAAGACTGGATTTGAACTTAGATCTTCCTGATTCTAGGCTTGGCATTCTATCCACTGTCCCATCAATTTCCCTAATAAGACAGGTATGCATAGGTAAATATCCAACACCGTACATATGCTTTATCTTAGAATGTCTTGGCTTATACTTTATTTTAACCTAAGAAGCCACTTCAAATTTTCATATGTTTATACAATTAAGTGCCTTTATGATGTATGTTTATTGTCATATTATATCTCATTACAACATATGATATAGTCTATGCTATTCTGATAAAGATACATAAACCCAGAGATGCACTGCTCTCTACTGGATCCCATTCAATGTTCTTGGCTTTTTCCTTTAAATGTTTGGGGTTGCTTGCCCTCAGGATGGTTCTGTACTACAGAGAACCTTAAACCTTAATATAATGTGGTTTTCCTCATTCTCAGAATGTTATCTGGTTATTAGGACTGAAGGATTCTTTAAATCCATCTAGCCATTAGAGTAAGCAATAAGCAGTCTACAATGAAGTGTAAACATGTAACTAGAAGATAATATTGCCTACAAAAGTAATCGGCAACCAGGAAGCCCAGAAGATAAAGTGCTGGGCATGGAGTCAGGAGACTCATCTTGCTGAATCAACTCTGGCCTCAGACACTGAGCTATATGACCTGAGCAAGTTACTTAACCCTGTTTGCCTCTGTTTTTCATCTGTAGAATGAGCTGGGGAAGGAAATGGCAAACCACTCTAGTATCTTTGCCAAGAAACCCCCAAATAGGGTTACAAAGAGTCAGATATGACTGAAAAATTATTTGAGGCCATTAGACAAAGTCTCTGGTGTTATGGAGAGGTATTATTAATCAATCAATATCATCAATCAATAAGTACTGTGTTAGGCACTGGGGGTATAAACAGACAAGCAAAATAGTCATAGAGCTAACAGATGAGCCTTGAAGACAACCAGGAACTACAAGAGGGGTAAGATGAGGAGACAGTGAATTCTGGGAATAGGAAACAATCTGTACAAATGCCTAGAGACAGGAGATAGAATTTCATTTGTTGAGAATAGTAGCACAGTCTATTTGGTTAAATCCCAGAGTTTATAGAGAAAAGCAATGAGCAATAAGTCTACAACTACTAGAATGGGACCAGGTTGTGAGAAGCTTTAAATGCCAAACATGGAGATCTTATCTTTGATCCTAGATATAATAGAAGCCCAGTGGAGTAATTGAGTAGGGGAGTTAGCCTAATAGTTCTATGCTATTGGAAAATCACTTTGACAACTGCATGGAGAATATATTGGAGTAGGGAGAAAGTCGAATCAATAAGACCAATTTGGAGACTATTATAATAAATAGTCCTGAAGAGGGACAAAAGCTTGAACTAGAGCAGAGACTGTGTGAGTGGGGAAAAGTAAACAAGACATGGTGTAGATAGAAATATTAAGATTTGGCAATTGATTTTCTACACGAGGTGAATGAAAGTAAGGAATCTACATTGAGTTTATAAAAATGTGAATAGAAGACAGTGGTGCTCTCAAAAGTAATTGGGAAACTCAGAAGAAGGGTGAATTTGGTGAAAAGGCGTTCTAGGGTTTAAGATGACTATAGGACAGTTAGTTGGAAATTTCCAATAGATAGTTGTTCATATAGTACCAGAGCTCAGGAGAGACACTAGATCTGGGAGTAATCAGAATGGAGATGATTATTAAATCTATAAGAGCTGATAAGGTCACCAACTGAGAAAATGTAGAGAGAAAAAGGAGCTAATGATAGAACCTTGAGGTATACCCACAATTAGGGGGTATGATACAAGCGATGATTATCCAACAAAACAAGCTGATGAGTAGTCACATAGGTAAAAAGAGAACCAGAAGAAAGCATTTCATGAAAATCTGGAGAGGGGAAAGTATTCAAAAGAGGAAGATCATTAGTGTCAAATTTTCCCAAGAAGTTCAGAAGGATGAGGCTTGAGAAAAGGCAATTACACTTGGCAATTAAAAGATCATTAGTAACCTGGGAGAGGGCAGTTTCATTTGAGAAATGAGAGCAGGAGGCAGATTTCAGGTTCAGAAGAGTGATGTGAGAGAAGTGGAAACAAATAGCTTTTCTAAGGAATTTGAGTGAGAACAAGAATAAGAGAGATACAAAAAAAAAATAGCAGGAATGGTAGCAGCTTGTGAAAACATTTTAAAGGATAGGAGAGATTTAAGTATGTTTGTGGGCATCAATAAAAGAACTAGAATATTTACAGAGATTAAAGATGGCAGGTAATCTTGTTGCCAACCTGATAAAGGAGACCTCAAGGGATGAGATCAAAGGACTGGTCTTAGAGAAGGAAGGGGTATCTCTTCATCAGAGAGGTGGAGATAGCCATGCTCAAAGGAGAATGTAGTACAAGAAAATGTGAATGTCTACTATATCTATCACTATAATTTTGTCTTTACAGAACAAAGTGAAGGGAACATTTAGTTATATGACACATAATGTGATTCTGAAACTGAATATTTTTTTAACACTAAAAATGCAAGTTGGCTGTTCCCCCAGCTCAAATTAAATAGTTACAAACTTCTCAGATTGTGTATTTGGAGGCAGTGAGAGACTCAACTTTTAAATTATATAAATATAAATATAGTTTATATGTACAAGAAGTCAGATAACAAGATATCGTGTAACTTGAGAAGTTTTAGTTTTTCAAAAAGTTACAGCACAAACATACAAAGCATGGAAATTAATATGCTGAACAGTCTGTCCTTGAGAGTCCTCCTATCATGTAGGGCAGTGATGGTGAACCTTTTAGAGATGGAGTGCTGGGCCCTACCCCACCCCAGACAGAATGCTGTGCCTACCCCCCAAGAGACCATGGGCCATGCCCCTACCCCCCACCAAGTGTCTGGTGCACCTGCCCCCCTTAACCCACACTCAGGAGGGAGGAAGCGCTCCCACTGGGCTGCTGGGTGGGTAAAGTAAGGCATGTACTCAGTGAATTTAGAGAGGGATAGGGGAATGCCCTGAGCTCTTAGCTCCCTCTAGTTCTGCCACCTTTGAGATGCCCACCTTACCCTCTGTGCACTCCCATTGGACTGCTAGGCAGAGGGGAGGGGATGTAAAAATATTATCAGGCATGGTGGGGAGGGGGAAGGGAGATGCTCTGAACAAGTCCCTCTACCTTTCTAGTAAGGAACTCTTGCATGGACAGGGAACCTGGGAGGGCACCATGTTCCCACAGAGAGTGCTCTGTGTGCCATCTTTGCCACCCATGACATAGATTTTTCATCACTAATATAGGGATTTTTTAATGAAGACTAATTTAGAAATATATAAAGAAGTAGCTAGGTGGCACAGTGGATAGAACACTGAAACCAAAGTCAGGAAGACCTAAATTGAAATGGTGCCTCAAATATTTACTGTGTGATACTGACAAATCACTTAGCCTCTGTCTGCCTCAGTTTCCTCTTTTGTAAAATATACTGCCCAGACTTGTTATAAAGATCAAATGAGATGTTTTTAAATCATCTTCAAATTTCAGAGTACTATATAAATACTAGTTATTATTAGAAAGTAGTAATGGATCCTCAAACTAGATATTTTGAGGGATTCTTTTATATAAATTCTCAAAAATCCAGTATGAAATGAGCTTGAGTGATTAGGTAGTTCAATAGATAGAGTGCTGGGCCCAAAGTTAGGAAGACCTAAGTTCAAATCTGACCTCAGACTGGCTATGTGACTCTGGACAAGGCACTTAACCTTGTTTGCCTCAGTTTCCTTATATGAAAAATGTGCTGGTGAAAAAAAGGCAAATCACTTCAGTGTCTTTGCCAAGAAAACCCCAAATGGGATCACAAAGAGTCATACACAACTGAAATGATGGAACAACAACAATGAGCTTGGGTTGCTCATTTATATTTTATAAAACAACTAATAAAAATTAAGACTCTTGTAACCCTTAACCAAATCACAAAAACGTACTCCTTAGATGACAACTTAGTGTCAACAGACACTGAAAAATGACTAGGAACCTATGGAAGAATTCTTAAGATATCTGAGCCAGCTCTAACTATAGGACCATCCTTGGCTTTGAATATGAGGTCAGTGCCCTAGATGTCCTTGATTTCCTGACTCTAGTCATACTCAACAAAATGGTAGCCTCAGAGAAGGTAATTCCCCTTGTCAAGACAGCTAGATGATTCTTAGGACAGAGCTAGAAGGATCCAGCCTCTATACTGCGAAAATGAGGAAACTAAGCCTCCAAAAAGGGACAGAGTCATATATAGTATTAAGAAGATGAATTGAGGCTCAAACCTTTGCTTCATATTCTATAGAACTCTCTCAGCCATCTCACACACTGGTCTGATCACTTCTGTCCATGTGCCTCAAGGCCATCATAAGGTCCCAGTCCTAAGCATGTGGTTTTTAAATACCATTAATGAAACTACTAACTTGCTATGGAATGAAGGCTCATATTAAGGTCATAATTAAGGGCCACTCAGTCCAACAGAAAGAACACAGGCTTTAGAGTGAAAGAAATTTAAGTTCATATGTTACTCTGACACACACACGACATGTATGGGATCTTGTGAAATCACTTAACCTCCCTGGATCTCAGTTTCTTCATCTGTTAAATGAAGGAAATACACCACATAGACTCAGATCTCTGCCAGCTCTGGATCTGTGATCCTATATGAATGAACCTGTGGATGATTGTGGAAATGGCACATTAGATCAACCTCACTGTAGTCTGGTTACGCCCCAGTCTTCAAAGCCATTGCCCTAGTGCAAACTCTTTGTGATACTCATGGAAATAAACTGGGAAGACCAGAGTTTAAATCTTGCCTTAGGCACTATCTGTGTGTGATCCTGGGAAAGTCACTTAACCCTGTTTACCTCAGTTTCCTCATCTGTAAAATGAACTGGAGAAAGAAATGGCAAACCACTTCCATACCTTTGCCAAGAAATGGGGTCACCAAAAACTGGAAATGACTCAGCAATAACAACCACCTCAAACTGATTTCTTTCTGTTGAATAATACTAGAGCAATCATACCTCTGGTCTGGAAATCAGGATATGGAAACTCATGCCAGGGTAAATATCCAAGGGGAACTTCCCAATCCAGGACTAGCTCCCTTGAAGCAATATTGTGTCCCTCTCAAGGAAGGATCCTAATGACTGACCCACCTAAGCTGATGCCAACCATTGCCTCTGATCAGGTTCTAAGATTTCTCTCCTATACCATTTTTGGATCAGAAAGGCTTTCTTAAGCCTCCTGTCTTGGAAAAAGAGAACAAAAACTTACCAGGCTTTTGAACTTCCAGGGATTTTTGTTTTAACTATTAGAAACAAAATAAAAACAAAACAAACGATGAAAAGTACAAATAGAAAAATTCATGAAGTCTTCTGAGAAGTTGTCCTTGAGGTTCAGGACAGTCAATAAAATTTAAAAGAAAGTACACTGTATCAAGAGTCAGGAGACTTGGTTTTTAAACCCTGGCTCCCCATTTACCCCAGTTTCCTTTCCTGCAAAATGAATATAAAAATAGTTGTACTATCTTTCTCCCAGGATCACTATGGGGAAAGTGTTTTGTAAGCTTTAAATCACTATTTTAAAAAGTTGTTTTTCATTGAGATGAAAGTCATTTAATTTCTCTTGGCCTTGGCTTCCTCTTCTATAAAATAAAGGAGATGGCTGGGATGACCTAAGAAGAGCATAAGCTCTGGGATGTCCTAGTTTCTTTTGGTTTGACAAGGACATCATTATCATTAGCAAGCTTGTGAATCCTCCAAGCCCTCTATAGCTGTCTTTAGATTCTCAGGGCTGATGCTCCTAGGTTCTTTCCCCACCCCCACATTCACACTAATCTGTGGATGAAGAAGTCTTCATATTGAACTTCCCTCATTCCAGGAGCCTGGAGACCCCCTAGTCTGCTAATTGGGCATCTTATGGTACACAAATAGCTGAAGTAAGAAGCATCCACATTTAAGAGAAACACCCAGACTCAGTGTCTGTTCTTAAAGTGTCTCCTTTCTTCCCAAAGGTATTTGTGGCTCTTCTGCAATATAACCTCCTCAGGGGTGGAGATGTTCCTTTCCCATATACTGTACATTATGCCCACCACAATTTGGCTGCTTAATAAATCTTTACTATTGTGGCTGCTGTTGTTATTATTACAAATTCAATAAATAATAACAAACAACAAGCAAAGGCGCCATGTTGGTATATGTTCCTAAAAAGAATTTTAAAGGTGCAGGCTATGTGCTTCCAAATGAATTCACTCCATCCTTCACTGATTTCACCAGCCTTCTGATTGAGGTGATGGCAGCCCCTCCATACTTTGGCAACTTGTATTGGTTAGAAAAATTCATTACCTGCTTGTCAACCTTCTTATGAACAAATAGGCAACTCCAGGTTATTTATACTCAAAACCTTTCAAACTGAGTTGGATTTGTCAGAAATTAAGTTTTAACTGCAGAGCTTTTAGAAACTCAGGGTCTTCTCCACACCCTAAAGAGGCTACTAACCATACCAGGTCTAAATTCAGGGAGCATGGAAATTCCAAGGCAATGAAAGTCACTGAATGTAGCAAAAAAAAAAAAAGGAAATAAAATGATGGAAATGAATAAACTTCTAGCATTATGAGTTTGATCTGGGTAAAATCCATCACTGAGTCAGTTCAGCAACACGCTTTTTTTAAAAATGAAATCGAATTGTCTCCCACCTTGGAGATGCCTCCATCATAAGAGTTTCTAGCCCAGATGATTTCCTGATGCTCCCAGTTTCCCATAGTCACTTCATTCCCAGCTCCATTCCTCAATTTGTGGGTCTTGCCCCTCATGAGATAGCACCCTTCCTTACTTTCCAGTTCCCCTTTATTTGTGTTCTCACTGCATTATTAAGGCAAGGACTGTCTTGTTTCCTTGAATTCTATGCTCAGCATCTATCACAGGGTCAGGCACTTGTCAGTCACTTAATCTAGCCTCAGACACTTTCCAGTTGTGTGATACTGGTCAAGTCACTTAACTGTTTACCTTGCCTTTTGCCCTTCTGTCTTAGAGTTGTTACTAAGACAGAAAGTAAGGATTTTAAAAGTTAATAAATAAATAAATCCTCCATCTATCTAGAACTGGTTCAGCAATTGAATTTTACTCATGTCATGTAGGAGGGAAGTACTTGGATGTGATATGACACATAACAATGGAGAAGGGATTTCTGAAAAAGAGAGTGGAGTATGAGAAAAAGTAGGGAGAAAAGTGGAGGATGAGAGAGAAAAGGAAGGAGAGAAAAAGAAGGAGGGAGGAGGAGTGAGAGAGATAAAACTTTTGTTTGACCTATCTTTCCTTAATAAATCCTTCTACAAATTCCCTAATTCCTATCAAAGCATCAGAGGAGACCTGGAGTGCAGATTATCCTTTCGGAATTGCAATCAAGTGCTATCTCAGTCTTTTAAAATAAACTAAAATTTCTGAAAGTTATAGGAAATAACCCTGGAAATCTGAGGATCCTTCATCTAATGAGATAGAGCCGTACGGTGAACCCATGGCATGTATGCTGGAGGGGACTACTTCCCTCCCCCTCTCCAGGTGTGCCTGAGGACATTTCTCACTTCACCAGCCCCTCTGCCCAGCATCCGAATGAGAGATAGGTGGCCAGGATGGGGGGCCGTCTCACATGTGGTGTGAGAGTTGCAGTTTGGGCACTTTGTCCCTAAAAGGTTCACCATCACTGAGATAGAGCATAAACTCTTTGAAGGCAGAAACCATTTCATTTTTTGTCTTTGTAGTCACAGAGCCTGGTATATAGTAGGCACTAAATAGATTCTTATTGACTCATTGATTGATTCTGGCTCTCTGTTGAATTTAAGTAATAATAGCAATAAGTAATAGCTCATAGGAGGGGCCACATGGTATAAAGTGAATAAGGAACCAGCCTCAAAATCAGGAATATACCAGGTTAAGTTGACTATATGACCCCCCCCCCAGGCAACTCACTTTATCCATCAGTATACTGGATAGTTCTTTAAGACAATCAACTCAGAACAGGAACTGATCTCCATGATTACTGGGAGTTGCTCAATTGGAACTCCCTATATCTGGCATATTGAAAAAACTAACCCTTTATGAAGCTATTCTCTCCCAAATGGTGTCATCCAACACTTACCTTTCATTCTTAACCTGGAAGGTTGCTACTTTTACTAGTAGCAACTAATTTACTAGTAAATTAGCAGTACAGACTCAGTTGTTCTGTGCTTGTAAATAAATTCTGCATTGACATCTCCAACCTCCTTGTCTTCTGTCTTTTCCCTTTTAGTAGCATTCAAAATAATACTAAATGAAATTTATCTAGCATTTAAGTTTTCAAAGTGATTTATGTGGACATATCTACACATAAATATAAATATCTATGTGCATATATGTATTTATATATACATATAAAATCACATTTGAACTTCGCAACACTCTCATGAAGTAAATATTAGAAGTATTGTTATTACCATTTTATGACTGTGAAAATGGGTCAGAAAGGTCAAGTAATTTTCCCACGGTCACAAAACAAGTGTCAGATGCAAGATTTCAACTCATTCCCCAATCCACAAATGTTCAAGGTCACAAATAGGCAGTTTTCACCTGATGAAATCAAAATGATCAATAAGCACATTAAAAAGTGTTCTAAATCCCTCCTGATTAGAGAAATGCAAATTAAAACAACCTTGAGGTACTACTTTACACTTAGCAGATTGGCCAATGTGGCAGCAAAGGAGACTGATAAATGTTGGAGGGAATATGACAAAATTGGGACACTAATACACTGCAGGTGGAGTTGTGAATTGGTCCAACCATTCTGGAGGGCAATATAGAATTGTGCCCAAAGGACTTTAAAAGAATGCCTACCCTTTGAAAAAGTCATACCACTCCTGGGTTTATATCCCAAAGAGATAATGAGGAAAAATACTTGCACAAAAATATTTATGGAAATTATCCAAAAAATTGCCCCGACATTCTAGAGCAAGAGGGAAAAGTAGAGATTGAAAGAATCCACAGATCACCTCCTGTACTTAATCTTCAATTGACAAAACCCAGGAATGTAATAGCCACATTCAAGAACTATCAGACCAAGGAAAAAATATTATAAGCTGCTAAGAAGAAGTCATTCAGATAACATGGAACCACAGTTAGGATAACACAGAATCTGGCTGCATCTACACTGAAGGACCACAAGGCATGGAATATGATATTCCAGAAAGCAAGGGAACTAGGTCTACAACCAAGAATCAACTACCCAGCAAAACTGACTATATTCTTACAGGGGAAAGTATGGTCATTTAATAAAATAGAAGACTTCCAAGAATTTATAAAGAAAAGATCAGACTTGAACAAAAAAAAATTGATGTCCAAAAACAGAACTCAAGAGAATCACAAAAAGGTAATTCAGAAAGAGAAAAAAAAACAACTTTTTTTAAGAGACCCAATAAATTAAAATGATTATTTTCCCTATGAGAAACGAGGATATTGGTAACTCTTAAAAATTGTTATTATCACCTGGGTAGCTAGAAGAATTATACTTAGAGGGAACAGAGACAAACTGTATAGAATGAAATGCCAAGATATATATATATATATATAAAATGAGAGGTAAAAAAAAGAGGTTAACACTAAGAGAAATGGGAAAAGAGACAAAATGGGGTAAATTTATATGTCATAAAGAAGTGTTTGGTGGGACTGGGGGAAAACACCAATACACTGGCAGAGTAAAGAGGTTGGAGATGGGAAATACTTAATTTTTACGTGCATTGAAATTTACTCAAAGAGAAAAGAACAATCAAATCCACTTGGGCAGAGAATTGATTCTCGCCCTATAGAGAAGTAGAAGGGTACCAAATGGACTGATGGGGAGAGAAACAATAAAAAGGATGGAGAGAGTGGGGGGTAAAGTAAAAAGATTGTAAAGAAAGTGAGGGGAATAAGAAGAAAGGGAGGTAGAAAGGGAAGTAAAATAAGGGTAGGAATTACAGGGGCTGATTAAAAACAAAACACTGGTGTAGAAGGAAATAGTGAAAGAAGCAAGGGCAGGACTAGAAGTGGAAATCAAAATGTTAGGAAATACAAAGCTGGTAATCAATCTGAATGTGAATGGAATAAACTTGCCCATAAAATGCAAGCAAATATCAGAGTGGATTAGAAACCCAAATCTTGCCATATGTGGTCTACAAGAAACACAAATGAGGAAGGTAGACACACATAGGGTAAAGGTAAGTGAATGGAGCCAAATCTATTGGGCATCAACTGAGAAAAAGAAGGTAGGAGTCACAATCATGATATCTGACAATGCCAAAGTAAAAATAGATCTAGTCAAAACAGATAGGTAAGTTAATTACATCCAGATAAAAGGCAGTATAGACAATGAGGAAATATCAGTTCTCAACATGTATGCATCAAATGACATAGCATCCAAATTTCTAAAGGAGAAACTAGTGGAGCTCAAGGATGAAATAGATAGAAAAACTATACTAGTGGGAGACCTGAACCTTTCTCTATCAGAACTAGATAAATCAAACCAAAAAAAATAAATAAATAAATAAATAAGAAAAAGATAAGAGAAGTGAATGAAATCTTAGAAAATTTAGTTAGTAGATATGTGGAGAAAAATAAATAGGGACATGGTACATTCACAAAGATTGACCATGTACTAGAGCATAAAAGCATTGCAAACAAGTGCAAAGGAGCAGAAATAATAAATGCAACCTTTTCAGATCACAATGCAATAAAAATAACAATTAGTAAGGGTACATGGAGAGGCAAATAAAAATTAATTGGAAATTAAGCAATGCAATTCCTCCAAAAAATGGTTAAAGAACAAATCATAGAAACAATTAATAATTTCATTGAAGAAAATGACAATGATGACACATCCTTTCAAAATCTATGGGATGTACCCAAAACAGTACTCAGGGGGGAATTTATAGGCTTGAGTTCATATATTAACAAATTAGGGAGGGCAGAAGTCAATGAATTGGGCATACAAATTAAAAACCTAGAAAGTGAACAAATTAAAAATCCTCAGATGAAAACTAAATTAGAGATTCTAAAATTAAAGGAGAAATTAATAAAATTGAAAGTTAAAGAACTATTGATTTAGTAAATAAGACTAGTAACTGGCACTTTGAAAAAACAAATAAAATAGACAAAAGTACTGTCATTATAATAAAGAAAAAGGAAAGAAAAAGCACATTAACAATATCAAAGATGAAAAGGGAGACCTCACCTCTAATGAAGAGGAAATTAAGGCAATCATTAAAAACCATTATGCTCAATTATATGGCAATAAATATTCCAATCTATGTGATATGGATGGATAAATATTTACAAAAATATAAATTGCCTAGATTAACAGAATAAGAAATAGAATACATAAATAAGCCCATATCAGAAGAAGAAATTGAATAAGCCATCAAAAACTCCCTAAGAAAAAATCCCCAGGACCAGATGGATTTGCAAATAAATTCTATCAAACATTCAAAGAACAACTAATCCCAATATTGTACAAACTATTTGACAGATTAAGCAAAGAAGGAGTTCTACCAAATTCCTTTTATGACACAAATATGGTACTGATTCCAAAACCAAGCAGGTCAAAAACAGAGAAAGAAAACTATAGACCAATCTCCTTAATGAACATAGATGCAAAAATCTTAAATAGAATACTAGCAAAAAGACTCCAGCAAGTGATCATGAGAGTTATTCATTATGATCAGGTGGGATTTATACCAGGAATGCAAGGATGGTTCAATATTAGGAAAGCCATCCATATAATTGACCATATCAACAAGCAAACCAACAAAAATCACATGATTATCTCAAAAATGCAGAAAGAGCCTTTGACAAAATACAACACTCATTCCTATTGATAACATGAGAAAGTATAGGAATAGAAGGGTCTTTCCTAAAAATAATAAACAGTATATATCTAAAACCATCAGCAAACATCATCTGCTATGGGGATAAACTAGAAGCCTTTCCAATAAAATCAGAAGTGAAACAAGGATATCCTATTATTTAACATTGTACTAGAAACACTAGCTGTAGCAATTAAAGAAAAAGAAATTGAAGATATTAAAACAGGCAATGAGGAGACCAAGCTATCACTCTTTGCAGATGATATGATGGTCTACTTAAAGAATCCTAGAGAATCAACTAAAAAGCTAGTTGAAATAATCAACAACTTTAGCAAAGTTGCAGGATACAAAATAAACCCATATAAATCATCAGCATTTCTATATATTTCCAACATATCTCAGCAGCAAGAATTAGAAAGAGAAATTCCACTTAAAATCACCATAGACAATATAAAATACTTAGGAATCTATCTGCCAAGACAAACACAGGAACTATATGAGCACAACTACAAAACACTTTACTCACAATTAAACTAGATCTAAATAATTGGGAAAACATTAATATTTGTGGGTAGGATGAGTTAACATGAAATATGACAATCCTACCCCAACTAATTTACATATTTAGTGCCATACCCGTCCAACTACCAAAAAGCTTTTTTACTGAATTAGGAAAAAAAATAACAAAGTTCATTTGGAAGAACAAAAGATCGAGGATATCCTGGGAAATAATGGGGAAAAAATGTGAAGGAAAATGGCCTAGCAATACCAGATCTCAAACTATGCTATAAAGCAGTGGTCATCAAAACAATATGATACTGGCTAAGAGACAGAAGGGAGGATCATATCAACATCTTACACCCTACACCAAGATAAACTCAGAATGGGTGAATGGCTTGAATATAAAAAAGGAAACTCTAAGTAAATTAGGTGAACACAGAATAATATACTTGTTAGATCTTTGGGAAAGGAAAATTTTAAGACCAAGCAAGAGTTGGAAAAAATTACAAAATGTAAAATAAATCATTTTGATTGCATTAAATTAAAAAGGTTTTGTACAAACAAAACCAATGCAACAAAAATTAGTAGGGAAGCAAAAAAATTGGAAAAAAGTATTCATAACGAAGATCTCTGACAAAGGTCTAATTACTCAAATGTATAAAGAGCTAAATCAATTGTACAAAAAAATCAAACCATTCTCCAATTGATAAATGGGCAAGGGACATGAATAGGCAATTTTCAGATAAAGAAATCAAAACTATTAATAAGCACATGAAAAAGTATTCTAAATCCCTCCTGATTAGAGAAATGCAAATCAAAACAACTCTGAGATACTACCTCACACCTAGTAGATTGGCTAACATGATAGCAAAGGAAAGTAATGAATGCTGGAGGGGATGTGGCAAAGTTGGGGTATTAATGCATTTCTGCTGGAGTTGTGAATTGATCCAATCATTCTGGAGGGCAATTTGGAACTATGCCTAAAAGGTGCTAAAAGATCAAAGGACTTCCCTTTGATCCAGCCATAGCACTGCTGGGTTTGTACTCCAAATAGATCATAAGGTCATGCTCTTTGTGGTGGCAAAAACTGGAAAATGAGGGGATGTCCATCAATTATGGAATAGCTGAACAAATTGTGGTATCTGATGGTGATGGAATATTATTGTGCTGAAAGGAATGATGAACTGGAGGAATTCCATGTGAACTGGAAAGACCCCCAAGAATTGATGAAAGCAAAAGTAGCATAACCAGGAGAACATTGTACACAGAGACTAATACATTTTGGCACAATTGAATGTAATGGACTTCTCTACTAGCAACAATGCAATGACCCAGGACAATCCAGTGTAAACCTCAAAATTTCTCAGACTTATGAATGTTAGGGGTTTCCCCCATTGGGGAATCTTCTACTTAAAAAATTCCCTAGCAGATGGTGAGAACTCTACTTGAGTGTGGGGGCTCCTAGCTATGGGAGTGTCCCTGCTCCACCCTACTTAAGACTGCTTTAGGACAGAAAGCTGCTTGCTAAACAATGAAAGTACTTTGATCCATGCTTATGGAAGGGACAGGAAGTTCTTTGAATCATGACTGTTTTAGAATTGATACAATGGGATACTAAGTACCTATAAAGGTGGGGCAACTTGTAAACTACTTAAACCTAAAAGGGTGATAACTTATTCAGAGGTTTTTTCTTAATGAAATTTATCAGTACAGCAGCATTTTTTCCTGACTTACTAAAGAGATTAAAACTACTCTGTGAATTCAAAATGGGTGGTCCTTTAGAAACATCTATAGTGATTGGTAGATGTAAGGACTTAGGGGAGGTGACAGAGGAGATTTTGCCTTTAAAAATAAGAGCTTGGATCTCATTCAGAAAATCTCGATTTCTGATTCTCATTCTGGAGGATCTCATTCTGAAGGAGAGCTCCTTGAGGAACTCCTCTGAGGGGCTCTGTCCCTCTGGGGTAGGAGCTCTGGAGGCTCTTGAGAGAGGCCCTTTGAAACAATCTCTGGCTGGAAGACTCTTTGAGGAAGGACGCTGGCCTGGTGTCACTAGTATCCTTGTTTAGTCAGACCTTGTGGTGAGTGTTAAAAAACTGACTGATTTCTCTTTTAAGACTCAGGTCTAGGCCATATTGGCTTGAGGCCCTTCATATTTATTCCTTTCTTACTCTCTCTCCCTTTCTTTGATTACTCATTATATTGTTAATTAAAATCTCTATAAAACCCAATTGACTTGGATATTTGAATAATTGGGAATATTTCCCTGGCGACCACCTTATATTTGATTTTTAAACCCAAGACACTGTAGTGAAACATATTTCTGCGGTCAAATTTACTCACCCTCTCTTATATCTATCACAATTTATATCTTCCACTATTTTAATCACTACAGTTTAAGACCTCAACCATTTTAAATCTCACACCAGAGGAACTTACTAGAAAGAATGCTATCCACATCCAGAGAAAGAACCATGGGAGTAGAAACACAGAAGAAAAACATAGATCAATCACGTAGTTCAATCGGGATATGATTGGGGTTTTTATGTTAAAAGATCACTCTACTGCAAATATGAATAACATGGAAATAGGTTTGGAATAATGATGCATGGATATCCCAGTGGAATTAATTGTCAGATCTGGATGGGGGGGGGGGAGGGAGGGGAGGAAATGGAAGGACTCGTGAATCATGTAACCATGGAGAAATATTCTAAATTTTAAAAATTAATTTTAAAAAAGATTTGAATTCAGGTCTTCCTGGCTTCATGCTCAGTACTCACTAAATCAGATTGCCTCTTCCCTTCCTCCATCCCTGAGCACCTATTGCTTTTCTCCACCACACAATAAAATCTAAAAAGATCTGGTACACTCATTGGCACTAAGGTATGGTTACCTAGCCTAAGATGAAAATCTAAAGCTAAGCATAATGAGTTCTAATAGTATATTTGATTGGCAAGTGTGACATATAGCAAGAAGAGGATCTGGACTTTAAGTTAGATGACCCAAACACATATTGCAGAATCATCATGGGGTCACAGTCTAGGATGGTCTTTCTACCTGACCAGGACAGCAACAAGCCATAGAGGATACTCTACTAAATCAAAATAGGATCCTGACACATACCATTCTTATTCAATTGCTTTTGTCTTTTGCACCACCAATCACCCCATCTCCCAGGTCTGCCACTGTGAAGCTCTTTCTTTTTCTCTCCTTTACCTCTCCTGACCAGTTCCTGTTGATCCTCTCTGGAACATTCATTTCCTGTCTTGTCTATTTCTATTTCCATCATCCCATTAAAGGTCCTCTTTACCACTTGCTGCAATAGCATTCTAAAAGATCTTTCTGCCTCTGTTTCTCCCTCTAATCCTTCTTTCAAAAGGCTGTCATTATCTAGTCATGTCATTATTCAGCTCAAAAGTGGTCATTGGTTCCCTACTGACTGCAGACTAGGTTAAAATGCTTTTGTTTGACATTCACTGTCCTCCACAATTTGGCACTACTTCACATGTCCAAACTTTTCTAAAATCTCTCCTTTCCACATTTTCTATTCCCCAATCAAATTGAAGTACTCCCAACTCCTTAATAAGACTTGCACTTTATTGTTCTATCTGTATCTAGAATATCTTCCTTCTCTCTTTTCCACTATTAAGTTCATGCCATACTCATACTAGAAAGCCCAACAAAGCACCACCTCCTCCAGGGAGCCTTTCTTATCCCTCTGATCGGTGACATCCTGCCTCTGGGATAACATAGCATTCTTTTTGTATCTCTCTGATCCTTTTCATGTAAGTTCCTTAATAATAGACTTTATCATTCTGTCATTTTATCACCATTTCACTTTGCACATGGTTGGTATTTAATGAATGCTTGATGAATTGACTAAAAATGTATTTTATGGAATCGAATTGTTTCTTATGTTGTCACCTTATAACCTCATTGTGCTGCAAACCCTGTGAGAGTAGGAACTGTTTCCTACTCCAACCTTATAGTTCCCCCTCCCAGTACCTAGCAAAGTGTTCTTCTTACAGCCAATGCTTAATAAATGTTTGTTGTATTATAATGGATGAAGAAGTTAGGCATAACTCATATGAATTTAGCATCTCCTTAGATTTCCAACCATGATGACTCATAGTATCATAGATCAACAATTGGAAAGCACCTCCAAATTCATCTAATGTAACCCCACCTTTTACAGATGAGGAGGCTAAGGCTCTGGGAATTTAGGTCACTTGCCCAAGATCACACAGCATTAAAGGCAGAATTTAAATCTAGATTCCTTAACTCCAGAATCAGTGATCTTTATCCTGCATCATTTTGTACTCTTAAGTATGACTCATTTCAATTAGGCATCTTGGTTTTAATTATAAGCCTTTGGAGGAAGAAGGGTAAAACAGGAGAGAACAATTAATTAAATCTTTTAATTCCTTTAAAACATCAAATTCAAACAGTGGTCAAAAAGAAAGACCTCTCCTCTGCTACATACATATCTTTAAATGCCTGCCTCCTTTCCATCAAATATTGGCTATTCGGAAGAGACAGACTGAAATAAAGGATTGAATTTGCCTTCCCTCCTCACATTTCAAAGCCAGGGGAAGAAATCTGTCCAGTATCTTGGTTAAATAGAAAAATGAAATTAATTTTCTATCACAGAAGACTGGATTATAGGGGTTTGAACAATTTAAACCAAAGAAACAATGTGGGATATCTGATATGGCCACTTTGTGGTTTTTTATGCATTAAAGAAAATACTAGGTTATGCTACATAGGGGGAAAAATAGGATCCAAATGCCCAGCCAGTGGAAGAACTGGTAATGAGAAAACAAAACTGACCTCTTTCAGCAGAGTAAGGAAATGGCAGGGGAATCTAAGGAGCAGATGCTGACTTTTGGCAGCTGCTGTGAAGGACACTGCTAGCGAATTTTTTTTAATAGCTTATTTCCTTGTTTGTGACTTCTGCACTAGGCTTTATTCAATGCTGCAGCTGTCTTTAACTAGAAACCAAGTATGTCCTTGTGTTTCAAGGAACATCAACGGAATATGATCCTATGAATTTACATGTTTTATTAGCTTCTTTCTGCAAGGAGCATGTAAAGTGCTTGAACTGGTGATCCTCAAAATGTATCCTTATTAAGAAGTCCTTAAATCATTGGTCTTTATATATTAATTATACTACTACTAATAAAAATAATAATAGTAAAAATGTATATAGCATTTACTATATTTCAGGTACCGTGCTAAGTGCTTTACAACTGTTATCTAATTTATCCTTCCAACAGCTCTGAGAAGTAGATGCTATCATTACCTTCATTTTACAACTAATGAATTCGGGACAAACAGAAGTTAAGTGACTTACCCAACGGCCACACAGCTGGAAAGTATCTGAGGTTGGATATGAATTCAGATCTTCCTAACTCCAGGTCCAGCACTCTTTATTCTGTGCCACCTGTCTCTGCTTCTTCTCTTTCTTTTCATTCTCCTTATACAACTTCCTACTCTTCTTTGACCCAACAGAGGGGACCACTAGAAGGTTACTTTTATTCATTCATTTCATTCAATCATTTCACAGCTATTTATTGAGTATCTACTTTGTGCAAAGCACTGTGCAAATCTTCTTTCTCCTTTAAACCATTCTTTTCTTTTACCCACTCCCAATTTCTCTCTTACCCCCACAGTACAAGTATTATCCAAATCTATATCTTTGACCCTCTGACCTCCTTCTATATTCTCTCCCTTAGAGATTTCACCCACTGTCATAATTTTAAGTCTTATCCCATATGTAGATGATATTAAAGAATCAAATCTATAAGAATAGAATAATGCCATCATGATGACTAGAATCAGAGCCTTGGAGAAAAGTGGTTTGGCAACAAGATTTAGAAAAAGTTCTAGAATAAATTAAGAAAGAGGTAAAACTTAGAAGTATAAATTAAATAAGAGCTCTGAAGGGAAAAAATTAAACAGAAAATTAGTTATTTAGAATAGAAGATGGTAAACAATATGCAATTAACATGTTCCCTAATTAAAAAGACTCAAAATGTTCCAGGCACTATGTAAAGCTCTGGGGGTACAAATGCAAATAAAAATAAAGTCCATACTTTCAAGGAGCTTACAATATAATGGAAGAAGACACCACAAAAAAGGGAAATAAAATTTGGTGGGAGGGAGAAAGTACCGAGTATGTGGGCATAGTAGAGAAGTCCAAAAGCAGTGGAGCTGGTGAGAAATTGGAAAAATACCGCATTGGGCCCCCTCCTTAAATAGAGGTCCTGAAGTCTTCCAGTCAGAGGATTCAATCAGAAGGGCAGAAAGTACTGATGAGATGTGAGAATCAAGGCTGATTCAATCTTCCAGGATAATAAGATTTCCTAATGATGAGTTTCCTTGGAAATGAAAAGACAAAGAAGTTCAAAGGCAGTGTAGCTAAGTGGAAAATGGAGATTTCCCAATTATTAAGATATAAAAAACACAGAGAAGAAAATATAAAGCATCTGCTATCAAGAGCAACATACTTGGAAAACTGTTGAAGAAGAAATAATTTAAGTTTAAACAGACTCTCTGAAGATCATAATTTTTTTTTAAAATCATAGCACCTATATTTCAGGAAATCACAAATGAAAATTGTTTAACTATATTAGAAATAGAGTACAAAACAAAAAAAAAATGGAATGTATCCATTGGTCACCTCCTGAAATAAATTCCAAAATTAAAAATTCCAAGAGTATTATACTTCAAGTTAAGAAATTTCAGGTTAAATTAAAAATTCTGTAAATACCCAGAGGAAAAAAAAATTTTCAAGGTACTGTGAAGATTGGATTTAGCTATCTCCTGATTGTAACAATGAAGGTAGTTAGCTCTTCCTTTATTGTGAAGATTAAAATTGTAATCCCCTGATTATAACAATGAAGATACTTAGCTCTTCCTTTATTGGGAAGGTTGAATTGTAATCCACAATCTATTTTTAGATTTTAATCCCCAAAAGTGTAAACTCAGTATTTTAAGTAGATCTACCCATTTTAATCTACAAAAAGGTGAGAAATAACTACTAAAGGTGTGATCTAATCAAAAAGGTATAATCTAACCAAAGAAGGCATGAACTAAAGAGTGGGCAGTCCCGGAGAGGAGCATCTGCTGTGATTGGTAGATGTGAAATTTAGGGGAGGTGACTCAAGAGAAAAAGATCTTTAAAAAGTGGACCACCGAGGCCAGAAGGCAGCATTTTGAGATTCGAGATTTGAGATAGATTGAAGAACTCTGACTTGGAGTTAGACTGGAGGATCAGTCTCTTGAGCTTGGAGTGAAGAAGAATCACTCAGAGGAGAGACTGGAAGACAGACACTTGAGGAGAGATAAGAAGACAGACAATTGGACTTGGATATGGAACTCGACCCTGGAAGAGCTCATGCAGGAAACCTCAGACTGCTTTCCTTTTACACAGTCACCTTGGTGAATGAAAGACTGACTTAGTTTCCCTACACCTCCAAGAAAGGCCAATTGTCTTGAGACTCTTTTCCCTAATTAGGGCCTTAGAATTTCTACCTGGCTCAGAGGAAGCCAGAGTTTTCTCTCTTTCTCCTCTCCTTAATATCTTCTCTCTATTGTAAATAAACTACCATAAATTACATTTTACTTTAGTATTTCATTTTGGGATTTAGAAATTAAATCCCTGGTGACCACCAATTTAAATATTCACAGTTCAACCAGAAATTAAATTTAATAGTATCAATGAAGGATCATACAAGGTTTGGTTGGTATTCTACTGAAAGACAAGAGATCTTGGAATATGACATTCCACAAGGCAAAAGAAGCATACAACCAAGAGTATTTTGCCCTACAAAAGTTTAATGAAATCCTAAAGAGAAAAAAATAGTATTTTTGTGGAATAGAAGCTTTTTTATATAATCTTGATGAAAACATCAGTGCTAAGTAAAAACTTTGAGAAGTCAACAAGAAGCAAGAAAAATCCAAAAATGTAGACATATATGAACAATTGGAAGGTACTATGCAATGATGAATTATTTGTATTTTAATGAGGAAAAGGAAAAAATAATTCCCCTCAGATCCATTTAAGAGTCAGGCAAGAAGGTATTATATAATATAAACAGAAGACCTGGACATAGATTTTAATCTATTTTGATGGTTTTGAGAAAGGAGGGACAAAAGCCTGAATAAAAAAGGGATACCCAGGGAAGAAAAGGATAAATATTACTAGTTGTCATAATTTAGGTACACATAATTTGGATATGCAAACATAGAAAAATGGAAGAGGGACTGATATCTTGAGCCTCACTGTTATCTGAAATTGGTAATACTTTTTAGCTAAATCAAATAGACTTCATTAAGAATAAAGTCCTATATACTACATGGGAAAATTCATTTGTCTTATTTTATGTAGCATTTAAAATGTGTCATGTACTATGCTAAGTGCTTTATAATTATTATCTAATTTGATCCTCATAATTTATCATGTTCTTCCAAGAATTCCAGATGTGCATATGTTTGGAAGTGAAATGTAGAGAAGTTAAATAGTATTTTCAGGTAGTTTGAAGGAAAGATTTTTGGGGATAGGGAATATCTGTGAATATTTGTAAACAAAGAGAAATGAGCAAGTGAAGAGGGAGAAAATTAATATGACAGAGAAAGAAGAGGTAATTGATTTGGCAATTTGAAGGACATGAGAGGGAAACCTTGTTTACTATCATTTAGAGAAAGTCATTCTCTACCCACAGTCTTCAGTGTTAATGCTACCATTGTAGAGTTAGCCAGCTGTTATTTAATCAAAAATTACTCTATAAATAGTTCTTAATAGTAATTCTAAAGACAAAGCACACACATACATGTGCACAACACAAGCATTTCTTCAAAGAAATTGGAATAAGAAACAGAGACAGAGATACAAAAAGAAAATCTTTATGAAGCACTTATGTGCCAATCACTGTACTAAAACCTGAGAATATAACAAAAAAAAAAAGACAATCCCTACTCTCAAAGAGCTTATATTTGGAATTGGAATAAATACTATGTATTGATTCCAAGGCAGAAGAATGATAAGAGCTGGGCAAGAGAAGCTAAGTAAATGCTTAAGGTTACATAGCTATAAAGTATCTGAGGCCACATTTGAACCCAGGAACTCCCATCTCTAGGCCTGGCTCTCAATCCTTTGAATCACCTACCTGCTCCCAGGAGCTTACATTCTAATGGATATAGACAACACATACAAAGGAGGTAGAATGGAGAGGAGAAGAAAAGAAAGGGTACCCATCCTGGGGAAGGCTGCAGGGGAATAGGTGGAAAAATCTAGAGACAGCCTTTCTTGGGATTCAGGGCTACCTGCATTGAAAGATTAGATATGTTTCCCAACCTTGAACCAGGCTGGGTGGTATATGGAGTAGAGTTCTGGAGTCATGAAAACCTGAGTTAAAATCCATTTAAAAGTTGAACTAAGGTCCCTTCTATGATCCAAAAAAGCAGGGAGTGGAGAGAAAGAAGAAGGCAAAGATAGAGGGGATGGAGTAAGAAAGCAAAGGCTCTCTTTGGGTTCTCTTCTACCTAACAGGAACATTATAGTTTACCAGGAAGAGAATAAAGAAAAGCAGTTGTAAAGGCCTATTCATTTTTAAGTTCCAAACATGACTTCTGAGTCAATCAGGTCATGTGTAATCAACACCTTCCTTGCTAGAATCTCTAGTTTTTCCCAATGCTGGAAGAAACATCATACATTGTCCAATCTCTTTCCTATGCCAGATTTGAGGGTTGATGGAGATATGACTTCTATTCAAGGGACAATTTAGTTATGTCAAAATTCCAACTCTGTTAACAGAGGGATTCTTTCTTTCAAGACCTTCTTTTATCTGGAGCTGGGCAGAGAACATAAAGTTATAGCCAACACCCCTCCAGAGACACATTTCATTCCACACACCTAAAAAACAATATGGTCAGGTCCTCTTTCTGATATTGCCATGTTTAGCTAAGCAGGAAACCTAGTAATGCTTAGTAATTCTTACTCATAAATCCTTCTAGGGATGGGTCACACAGCACCCCAGATCACAAAGGGGAACATCACCTTGGAAATGGAGAAATTTTAAAATGAACTAAGGAATGTTCCAGAAGATTTTCACTATGGATTGAAAACCTTTCCAAAATACATCCAGATGGAGAGATTAGTCTTGGCTAAAAAGAGGCCCACCCCTTTTTTAAAACTGGAAGAAAGGGAGGAAAACTAAAGAAAGATTCCTCAAGGATTAGGAACTTCGTTTGTAGGGTATCTTCACCACTGAAAATCATAATTTCCACACTGTTACATTTAGAAAATGGTCTTTAAATTTTCTGGAGCCAAAAAGACTCATCAGCCTACAGTTAACCCAGAGATGACATTCTCCAAAGTTAGAGAAGTTGATCATAATAAAACAGTTATACGATCTGTCATTGGCCAATACCCAAAGCCTCTATAATTTATCGTAGCCTACCTGAACTTTTTCCACTAGCATAGCCCTTGAGGACTCAGGTTTACATCCACACCACACTGTGACACCTAAGTAGTATATTAGTGAAGGGGAGGTGAAAATAAAGAAAAAAGGAAAGGCACTGTTAGAGTTCACATGAGAGTATCATAAATTTTTCATAAATCAGAAGGGGTCACCAGCTAAGACTGTACATGTGTCTCACAAGAAGCTTCTTGAGAACAAAGACTTTTGTCTTTGTATCCCCAGCCCCTAGACTCAGATATAATGGAAATAAGAAGATTCAAGGAGGGAAGGAAAAAAAAGATTTATTAAGCATCTACTCTGTGTAAAAAAGAAGGTCTCTTCAATCCCTACATATGTGCTTGGCACATAGTAAGTCATTAATAAATGCTTTTTGTTTAATAACATAGAGGAAGTGACATTTGAACTAGGACTTAAAGAAAAGATAGGTTTGCAGCTGTTGGAAACTTGGGATGAATGCAGTCTAGCGTAGGGCAAAAATATGAGGCAGAAATTGAAAGGATGTCAGGGAAATAGTGGGTGGTTACCCTTAAAACAAAGATATTTCTGATAACCATACAATGTTATCATAATGGTTATTATTATGAGTAATAATCATCAATATTAATAAAGTAACCCAGAATTTTTGAAGGGCATCAGCACAAAGAATCCATGCTTTCAAGTATAAAAAAATAAGTATAGAAAATCAAGCATTTCATTTTGCCAGAACCATATTATATCTCAGTTAAAAGAGTAATGTTTACTGATAATATCCTATGCTGTTTATTTTTTCCCATTAATACAATCTATTTTCTGCTTCATAGGTTTATAATCCCTTGGAAAAGAATATGATCATGAAGGAACTTGTTTTGTTTAATTCTTTTGTTTTCAAACAGAAAATCAAGTCAAGCAATAGATACTAGTTTGGGTTTTGAGGAATTGAGGTGGGGGGAAATGTATTTGCATATATTTTTCATCTCTGAGCTCTCCTTTATTTTCTCCTTTGCCAGTTTGGTTTTGATTTGGGGGTCATTTATGTATTCAAAAGTTGGGTTCACTCTGCATTTGCCTAAAAGCACAGTATTTTCTTTTACCAAATGGACAGCTACCCAAGTATCTTGATGACAAATGAAAATATCTCTTCAGAAGATCATCCCTATTGAGGAGGTGTCTAAGTAAGCATATCCTTTTGGTACACTGGTATAGTGGCAAAATATGTAAACACACTTCCATGGTTGTATTCACCCCAAAACAGTTCTAAGAGAACATTTCAAAATGTCCCTAGGAACCCAACCTGGTTTGTCTAAAATTAAAAGAGAAGACCAGTCTCAGATATAATGGAAATAAGAAGATTCAAGGAGGGAAGGAAAAAAAAAAGATTTATTAAGCATCTACTCTGTGTAAAAAAGAAGGTCTCTTCAATCCCTACATATGTGCTTGGCACATAGTAAGTCATTAATAAATGCTTTTTGTTTAATAACATAGAGGAAGTGACATTTGAACTAGGACTTAAAGAAAAGATAGGTTTGCAGCTGTTGGAAACTTGGGATGAATGCAGTCTAGCGTAGGGCAAAAATATGAGGCAGAAATTGAAAGGATGTCAGGGAAATAGTGGGTGGTTACCCTTAAAACAAAGATATTTCTGATAACCATACAATGTTATCATAATGGTTATTATTATGAGTAATAATCATCAATATTAATAAAGTAACCCAGAATTTTTGAAGGGCATCAGCACAAAGAATCCATGCTTTCAAGTATAAAAAAATAAGTATAGAAAATCAAGCATTTCATTTTGCCAGAACCATATTATATCTCAGTTAAAAGAGTAATGTTTACTGATAATATCCTATGCTGTTTATTTTTTCCCATTAATACAATCTATTTTCTGCTTCATAGGTTTATAATCCCTTGGAAAAGAATATGATCATGAAGGAACTTGTTTTGTTTAATTCTTTTGTTTTCAAACAGAAAATCAAGTCAAGCAATAGATACTAGTTTGGGTTTTGAGGAATTGAGGTGGGGGGAAATGTATTTGCATATATTTTTCATCTCTGAGCTCTCCTTTATTTTCTCCTTTGCCAGTTTGGTTTTGATTTGGGGGTCATTTATGTATTCAAAAGTTGGGTTCACTCTGCATTTGCCTAAAAGCACAGTATTTTCTTTTACCAAATGGACAGCTACCCAAGTATCTTGATGACAAATGAAAATATCTCTTCAGAAGATCATCCCTATTGAGGAGGTGTCTAAGTAAGCATATCCTTTTGGTACACTGGTATAGTGGCAAAATATGTAAACACACTTCCATGGTTGTATTCACCCCAAAACAGTTCTAAGAGAACATTTCAAAATGTCCCTAGGAACCCAACCTGGTTTGTCTAAAATTAAAAGAGAAGACCAGTCTCAGATATAATGGAAATAAGAAGATTCAAGGAGGGAAGGAAAAAAAAAGATTTATTAAGCATCTACTCTGTGTAAAAAAGGTCTCTTCAATCCCTACATATGTGATAAGTCCTTTATAATGTTTTCCCTTTTGATCCCCATAATCCCTAAAGTATAATACTATTATTATCCCTTCTTACAGTTGAGGAAACTGAGACAGCTGAGGTTAAATAATTTACTCATACAGCCAATAAGTATTTGAGGTGAGATTTGAACTAAAGCCTTCCTGCCTCCAAACCCAGTGCTCTATCCACTGCACAAAAGAAGCCTGAGGTAGTAATTATTTCAGAACGAAGCAACACATGCAAAATTTGAACTTTCCTGATTGGCAGCAGAGTGGCAACTTTGGGATGGGAGCACCAGCTGCAGAGGTAGAGTGAGCAACAGAGAGGGCTAAAGTAAAGGACAACTTGCTGTGGAGGACTGCTGAGAAGAAATGACTACTGAGGAGGAAAAGAGTTTGATAGGCAGCTGTTTGAGCAGCAATTCAAGGCTGACTTCATGATAGGCTCCCTGGAGGCATGGGTTAAGAGACAAGCAAATATCCAGAGAGAGGTGCCAGAAATATAAGATCTCCTTCTGTTCTTGAATAAGTCTGACTCAGGCCAGTCCCCTGGTAGTTTTGGTTCAATGTTGGAACAAAATGAGACTCTAGTTGGCATTCAACAGTTAACAAAAGGAAGATTTATTTAGGCATGGCACAAGAATGTTCTACAATGATAGGCACTACTTCAAGAAGATTCAGCCCATGAAGCTTCCTTTCCTGAGCTGTCCATGGTGCTACACCAACCAAGTATCCAAGAGCAAATAGAGCTCCTCCTGGCTACTTTGTACTCAGGTGACCAAAAGAGGATGTCAGTAGCCTGAGTCTTTAGTCCCCTGAGATAGTAAAATATAGATGATGATCTTAATGCCTTTTTAAGGAAAAACTAGACTAACTTCTATGTCAGCCCTCTGAGAACCGGCTTTTCCAGCCCTTAGCTCCAAAAATAGAAGAGCGCCTGGGGCAAGCACACTCTTCTATCATGACCTCCTACCAACTTCCTTCCTCATCCTCAACAAGTCCTTCCTTGGACTTGAGACCAATAAAGATTTTTTCTTCTGGGTTTCAGGTCTTTGTTCCTGAAAGTCAGGGCAAGTCTTCAAAGAGTGAAGTTACCCCCCTGTATTTTTTTTTCATTTGCCTCACTAGTGGATAGTGTTTCTCGTTTGCATACATGGAGTTAGGAAATATTGTATAGCATGGATGTTTCTATTATATTTTGATAGTTTGGTTTTCCTTAATGCATTATTAATTATTATTGTTATTATTCAGTCATTGTTCAGTCTGCCTCTTTGTGACCCCATTTGGGGTTGGTTTTTTTTGTTTGTTTGTTTGGGTTTTTTTGTAAACATGCTATAATGGTTTGCTGTTCCCTTCTCCAGCTCATTTTAAAGATGCAGAACTGAGGCAAACAGGGTAAAATGACTTGCCCAGGTCATACAGCTAGTGTCTGAAGCCAGATTTGAATTTGTCTTCCTAACTCAAGACCTGGAACCCTACCCATTTTGCCACCTGGCCACCTCATTATTATTAATTTAATTATGGTTATTTAGTTGGTCTAACTGTGAGTAATGTCTGTACTGGATGGGAGCTTTTCATATATATATATATATATATATATATATATATATATATATATATATATATATATATATATATATATATATTCCCACATATATTTCCTAAGCTTGCTATGCTATGAGGATTCTAGGATAGGAGGAGATGCTTCCATTATACTTACATACATCATTTTTAAACTGTTATGCTACTATCTACATTTATGTTCTACTGTAACATCTCATCATGATCTGGAGGTGACACTGAGAAATAAAAAACTATGCCTTTGGAGCTCTGGAAGGTTTGAGGACATGTGGAATTTTCTCTACTACTTATTTCAAACCTTTTCCTTTTTTGAAACCACTAACCTCACCTGGCTCCATACACTCTTGAGAGATGACCTGGTATAGAAGGTGCCACAATTCTGCCCATATTAATAAGGGGAATAATCTGCTCTTGTTTTATGCTTTGAATCTGCATTGAATGGAGATTCTAGGGAAGTTCTTCCTTGGGGAGGGGATGTGAGTGATGATTCATCAACCTGAGTCTCAGAAGCTACAGTGAGCAAGTGAATGGTCCAGAGATACATGTAAATTGTTTACTAGTCCCAGAATATAGCTGTTATTTCAGTTTTGGCAGTGAGCTAGAATCCAGTGGGGTCCAAGTTTGAACAACAATAACAAAAAGCAAGCCTGTCTCTGGGGCTCACATCATCAACTGTAATGTTGGTGGCAATATTTTGACTTTAAAATCAGAAAAGGAAATCATGGGTTATTGAGCCTATGGTCCCAAGCCAAGTGACCCTCAGAGAAGAGAGGGCCCAAATGTCATTAAGCATAAAAAGTGACATGGGCAACATTTCATCTAAATAAAGGCAGAGCCTGTTTTTCTGGCTAGTGAACTTGCTTTAGGAAGAGCCAGCCACAAAAGTAAGAGATTAAAGTAATAAAGAGGAAAGGAAAAACTAAGTGAACAACATTTCAAGGACTACCACTATGGACACCTCCAGGATGGTAAAAGACCTGACTTCCAGGTCAGTACATGAAGACCTGAAGCCCAGAAGAAAAATGTCTATTGTTCTCCAGTCCAAGGGAGAAATTGTTGGGGATAAGGAAGGAAATTGGTAGCACATCATGACAGAGGAGTATGCCTGCCCTAGGCTGTGTTCCATTCCTGGAACTAAGGACTGGGAAAGTTGATTCTCAGAGGGATGAGATACCTATCAGCCTTGCCAAACCAAATCCATCAGCCAGAAACCTAGAGTTTGATCTAACAGCTAGTCCAGACAGGATTGGAACAGGCTGACGCCAAGGACCAGACCTGGAAGAGCTCATTTATGTAAAAGAGGGGAAATACAGAAAGATTAAATCCTAGTCCCGTACACATTTGTAAGTAGGGACAGAATTAATTGTTAAGATTTCTTTAAACTTGTCAATTTTTTGTTAGTTTTATTATTATTATTATTATTATTATTATGTTTTGTTTAATAGCTTATAGTTTAAAACCTTTGTACTCCTTCACAGTGGCTGTTGCTATTTTCAATTTCCTTAAAGGAGCAAGAATTGAATGATGTTATTCTGGAACAGAGTAGGGGTCAAGAGGGAAAATCTTTTTTCTTCTCCAGAAGCTATATCTGGGGGCAAGAGGCCCAGATCAAAATTAGAGGAGGTGCCAAAGAGCTAAATCCTAGAACATGCAAGTGGAAGAAAAACTGGGTTCAGAGACAAAAGCCTTGTGATGTCATCATACCTCACCTTTGACTTTACTAAAAAGTTTGAAGCCATCCAACATCAATGTATACACTATTTATCTCCTTAAGATTCTCTAAGGTAGCTGCCAAGCTATCTGTGCCTCTTCAGACTCTCAGAGTAGTACCTGGCTTTTGCTTGCCTCTTGCTTCTGCCCCTTTTGGGTAGATTGGAGTTTATGCTAATCTAGGAGGTGTGTCTGCATCATCCAATCATACTTCACAGCTTGAATTCTCCAATACTATATCCCACCCCAATTTTCCCCTACTTGTACATATTTTATAAGGGTGAAACTATAAAGGTTTTTAATCAGAATGATAGGGGGGAAATCACAGCAAGTTATCAATATATTCAATGTACATATTCGCTGTCTGCGGTCTTTCCACTCCTCACAATATCTTGCTCAATAAAATCAAATTCAGTTCCTCATCACTCTCAGCAAGAGCAGACTAGGGTTCGCCTCCAAGGTTTTGGCCCACCAATTACCAAGGTGGGTTAGCTCTATGTGGATGCAATGAAGAGTGTTTTAAGAGTCTTTCTGAAAGCTGAATGGGGTGAGCAAGCAGGTCACAAGCAGGTCACAAAACCAACACTAGGTGTTGGTTTAGTTTCTGGAAAGTTACTAATCTTCAGCAACATTTCCTGTCTTGCTATCAAATGCATGACCATGTCTCTTTCCCTTCGATGTTAGACAAGTCTGGTTTCATATATCACCACTAATCCCCCATGTAAGTTTCCTAGTTATTCCAATTCCTCCAGGGAAGTCAGATAAGTCACTCAAGAACCATTTCCTCTGTCTCTTCTAAAGTCCCCTGACCCAAGTTGTTCCACCATTCCAAGGTTCCTTATACTTTTCTGAACTGTAACCATCCCAGGCCTCTGAAAAAAAAAAAGGCAAAAGTACTAAAATAGCTTCTTTGAATTCCTCTCCACTCCATCTCAGAACTTAGTTTTCAACCATTAAAACTTGCTTCCCTCTTACAGCCAATAAATTCACTGACATTTCCATACCATGCTTTCTCCACATAGGCCAACATTTGCTATTCCTCCCCACTTGAATCTTGGACTCCAATCCTGAAGCCTTCCTGGATTCTGCCCTTTCTTGTCTTGACCTCCACCTCATTTTCTGGCCACCCCTACACCATGCCTCTCTATCTTGCCCTGAGTTCCAAATTCCTCTTTCTGTATTGTTTTTCCTTATCCACTGGAATGTAAGCTCTTTGAGCACATAGATGGTCTAGGTAACTTGTATTTGCATCCCTAGCACTGAATGCACACAGTAAATTCTTTATAAATGCTTTACTTCTCTCTCTGTCTTTCTCTGTCTCTTTCCCTGAAAAGATTCAACAATGATCCTTCCACCTAAACCCTTGAAACTCTGCTTCCATACCACTACCTGTTTAATTCTCCTGGACCTTTCTTTTTCAAACATCTTCTCAATATCTCTTGTAAGTTTGTATTATTTTACTATCAATACTACCACACTCCCAAACATATACTTAAGTTTTTCTGTCCTAAATACACCATTTGTGACCTTCAAACTCTCCTTTTCATTGTATAACTTCCTAAAAGGCTTCTCTTCCTTTTATTTTTTTAATGTAACTTTATGCTTTAGTTGTTTCATTAAAGGAAGGCCATATGCTTTTATTTCAATACATTAGCAACATTCTCCTTTGTACTTGGTCTGATTTTTGACATTGCTTGACATTATTGCCATTTATGTAATTGCATTCATTGTGCATGTTATTTTTTAAAGCCTTCTCTTCTTAAGGCTAGTTCCTTCAAACAACTCTCCTATGGCTCAGTTTCAAGGCTCTGCACTGTCCCAGTCCCTGCCCTCTAGATGTTCTCTGAATCTTCAGAGACATTAATGAGGTCGTGGACTCTGACATTCTTTTATATTTATGGAATCACCATTAATCCAGTCTCTCAAAATCAAGAATATATTTGATTTTTGCCCGGGAACTTAGTCTCTTCTTCTGTTCAGCTGCCAAATTTTATCTTTCTTTCATATCTATCTCTTCTTTGCCATCCCTAGGTGAGGCCCCCATTAGCTCTAATTTTATCCTATTCTCTGCTTCCAGTCTCTCTCTCTGCTTCAACCCATCTCCTAATCTCTCATTTCCATATTTTTTTATTTTTATACTTTCAGTTTTATTGATATATTTTGGGTTTTTTCATTATAAACTTTTCTAGATTACTCTTAATTCATGAGAAGCCTCTTGTAACAAAGTAAAATGAATATATAGTGACTTTATTGAGAATACATACAATATTTCTCATCTCTAACAACCTTCCACCTCTCTATTTTTTCAATGAAAAGAAATCTATTTTTTCTCCCTCCCATCTCCATCCCTTTGGGGAAAAGGGAAGGGAAGGGAAGGGGAGGGGAGGGGAGGGAAGGGGAGGGAAGGGGAGGGAAGGGGAGGGAAGGGGAGGGGAGGGGAGGGAAGGGAAGGGAAGGGGAGGGGAGGGGAGGAGAGGGGAGGAGAGGGGAGGGGAGGGGAGGGAAGGGAAGGGAAGGGGAGGGGAGGGGAGGGGAGGGAAAGAAATTTATTGTAACAAATATGCAGTTAAACAAAACAAAATCCTACAATTGCTGTACACAAAAATACATGCATTCCATTTTGTACCCTAAATCCATCAACTCTGTCATGGATAGGATGAGTCATCATTGTTTTTTTCACATCATTTATGGCCATTGTATTAATCTTAGTTCTTACAGCTCTCGAAATTATTTTTCTTTACAGCATTTTACATAATTTTCCCCCACTTCAGTGCATCTAATTAATCAATTTACAAAAGTCCTCAAAATATTCAATTACAATACTGATATTATAGTATAAATTATTCTTCTGGTTGTCAGCACTTCCATCAGCATTAATCTAATCTTTCCACAGGTTTTTTAAGTCATCTACTTCATTTCTTACATCACAATATTGCTCTATCACATTCATATACCACAACTTATTCAATAATTCCCAAATTTTTGTACATCCTTTGAGTTTCCAGCATTTTGTCAATTCAAAAATAGTTTCTATCAATCTTTTTGTACATTAAAGACCTTCTCTTCTTTCTGACTCTTTTGGATATAGGCCTAACAATGGTGTGCCACTCTGGCAATCTCCCCACAGCTTTAAAACCTACCATGAGTTACCATCATCTCCCAAATAAAGTCCAAAAGTTCATTCCAGATCTAGGTGCTGCTTTCCTGTGATTCTTCTTGTAATACTGTGAGCCTTCCACAATCTGGCTCCAGCCTACCGTTCCAATCTTATTACATAATATTTTCCCTTACATACTCCACACTTGAGCCAAGTAGGATTATTATTGTTGTTACTTACCATTCCCTGAGCTTTCTTATGCTTTCCCACCTCTGTATATTTCTTTGTTCCATTCTCTGTTTCCAGAATAAACTTCACTCCTATGTCTGCCATTAGAAATGTTTCCTTTCCAGAAGCATACAAATTTAGAACTACAAATTTTAGAGATATAGTTCATCTCTTTATTTTTCAAATGAAGAAATAGAGATCCTGAGAGATTCAAGGTCTTGCCTATGGCCACATAACTAGTACAATAAGTGACAAATGCTTCTGGCTCTAAATTCAATAAAATACCCTTCTCACTATATACACAGCCTCAAAGCCCTTCTTAAATGTCATTAAGAAGTTTTTACTACTCTACTTGTCACAAGTATTTTCTACGCCTTATGAATGTTTTGTCTTTTCTACAGCTCCTTGTAAGCAATAATGTATGAGACCCATCGTGTAATTTTCAAATGTAGATTTAGGACCCATGAAAAAATAATCCCAATAGTTAATTGTCAGGAAGAACCCCAGGATATCAAGAACTATTTGGGGGTTGGAGGAATCCCCCAAAACACTAATTACTAAAGAAATACAAATTTAAACAGTTCTGAGGTTTCACTTCTTATCCATCAGATTGGCAAAGTTGACAAGGAAAGGAAAATGGCAAGTATTAGAGAAACTTCAGGGAAAAAAACAACTATTAGTGAACTTTTGGCAGAACTACAAATTAATACAGCCAGTCTAATGAGGAACTCTGTACTATAGCCAGAAAGTTACTTATTCTTTCCCTAGGATCCATAGTAAATCTCTACCTCAAAGAGATCAAGAAAGAAGAAAAAGGCTCCATATGTAAAAAAAAACAAAAACAAAAACAAAACTATAAACAGCATTTTTTATATTTTTAAAGACATGGAAACTAAGGGGAATCCATCAACTGGGGAACTGCTGGATAAATTATAGTATGTGAATGTAATAAAATATAATTGTGCCATAAGAATTTATCAAAGAATTGATTTCGGAGAAACCTCAGAAGATTTGTATGAATTAACACAAAGTGAGCAGAATCAGAAGAAAAATTTAGACAATAGCAAAAATGTTGTAAAGACAAACTCTAAGAGACTTAAGAATCCTAAACAATGCAAAAAATAAGCACAAAACTCCAGGGGGACTGATAATGATACATCCTATCCACCAACTAACAAGGATGATGAACTCAACATGTTTAATGAGATGTAACCAATGTGGGAATTTGTTTTCCTTGACTCTGCATATTTGTTACAAGAGTATTGTTTTTGTTTTTAATTGGGGAGAGAAAGGAAGAAGAGAAAAATAAATGCTTGTTAATTGAAATAAAATCATTAACCCCTAAAAGAGGGCAAATCTGTTGACTAGTAAATCTGCCCACACCCACCTCCACCCAGATCCCACGTCAACCAGAAAGTCCCTTCTCTTTCTCCTACCATGAGTTTATCTAGGACCAGAATTTTGTGTTTGATTTTTACAAGAAACTTATAAGAAATTGCAAGAAATACATTACCTCTTGGGTCAATCCTGTATCATCATGATTCCCTCTATTGCAAAAAAAAAAAAATACCCAAAATTAGAATCTCTGACTATCTTCTCACCATCTCATTTCCTGGCCATTCTCCCATCCATCTAAACTAGCCCTTTAGACTATCACAGACATTTTTGACCAAGGAATTTGTCATATTCTACCTCATATTGTAATTGTTTATTTATATATGATTTTCCTCAACCAGTGTTAAGCTTCTTGAGGGTAGAGATAGTACTTTTTATATTTGTTTTTCCCATTATTCTTTGCATGAAAAAGATGCCAACAAATGTTTCATGAATGAATTACTCTTTCCGGAACTTCATTCATGCCCTCTCTCCCCTTCATTATGCATAATAAGGAAGCCCATGTTCTTGGAATCCTTATCTAGAATTTACAGTGCACTGTCTCATTGAAAAAATACTAAATTTTCATCCATTGTATTATTAGCTTTAATAGAACTACAGAACCTACCAGTTAAATAAGAAAAAAATAAGTTATTGTGGGCTCTCCTAGGAGCCTAACTACCACAGACAACATTGTTTCTAATGGAATATATGTAAATAGAGATAAAATATCTATAATCCTCTTTCAATTTCTCAGTTCTTCAGCTTAGTCTGAATCATAAATCCAAAAAACTGAGTTGAGCCAAAGGATAGAGAGATATAGCATATCTCTTAACCATCAGAAATAAGACTGAAAGGTATCAAGTTTAGAGATGATAGAGTGGCATGATAGCAAAGAACTGCCTTTGCCTGAGCTTACCTTTGTGCTCATTCTCCCTGCTCCATGAACTCTAGCTAGCTCTGATGAAAAATAGTGGGAAGTTCCTAACAGTTCCAGGACTCTAAAAAGAAAAGAAGGAGGGAAGCTAGGTAGCACAGTGGATAAAAGCACCAAGCTTGGAAGTTGAGAGGGTCTAGGGTCAAATCTAGGCTTAGACAATTCCTAGCTGTGTGACCATGTGCAAATCACTTAACCCTGTTTGCCTAGCCCTTGCCACGATTTCATCTTAGAATTGATACTAAGACAGATGTTAGAGTTTTTTTTAAAGACCTGGAGATGGAAGGTCCTGCGTTCAAAACCAGCCTCAGAGACTTACTATGTGATCCTGGGCAAGTCACAATTTCAATTGCCTAGCCCTTACCACTCTTTTGCCTTGGAACCAATACTTAATATTGATTCTAAGACACAAGGTAATTAAAAAAGCTCATAACTTTTAATTGGCAGTAATCATAATACCAATTTGACAAAAGACAATTTCCTGTTACACTGTAGTTTTCTTTGATAGGAACAAGATATAGAAATACAAATAATTGGTTGAATCAAAGAAGGCAAGTATATTCCATAAGGAGGTGGGGAAGAAGATTGTAGTTCCTATCTCTCTTCCTTCCACTTCATTTAAAAAGGATGAATACAGAAAGCATCATCTGCAATGGGAATAAATTAGAAGCCTTCCCAATAATATCAGGAGTGAAACAAGGATGTCCATTATCACCTCTATTATTTAACATTGTACTAGAAACACTAGCTGTAGCAATTAGTGAAGAAAAAGAAATTGAAGGTATTAAAATAGGTAATGAGGAGACCAAGCTATCACTCTTTGCAGATGATTTGATGGTCTACTTAAAGAATCCTAGAAATTCAACTAAAAAGCTAGTTGAAATAATCAACAACTTTAGCAAAGTTGCAGGATACAAAATAAACCCGCATAAGTCATCAGCATTTCTATATATTTCAAACATATTTCAGCAACAAGAATTAGAAAGAGAATTCCATTTAAAATCACTCTAGACAATATAAAATACTTAGGAATTTATCTGTCAAGAGAAACACAGGAATTATATGAATACAACTACAAAACACTCTCCACACAATTAAAACTAGATCTAAACAATTGGAAAAACATTGATTGCTCATGGGTAGGATGAGCTAACATTATAAAAATGACAAAACAACCGAAACTAATTTACTTATTTAGTGCCATACCCATCAAACTACCAAGAAACTTTTCTTTACTAAATTAGAAAAAAAACAACAATAAAGTTCATTTGGAAGGACAAAAAATAAAGAATATCAAGGGAAATGATGCAAAAAATGTGAAGAAAAGTGGTCTAGCAGTACCAGATCTTAAACTGCACGAGTAGTGGTCATCAAAACAATATGGTACTGGCTAAGAGACAGATGACCTCAGCAACACAGTCTATGATAAACCCCAAAATCCCAACTTTGGGGACAAAAATTCACTATTTGATAAAAACTGCTGGGAAAATTGGAAGACAGTGTGAGAAAGATTAGGTTTAGATCAACATCTCACACCCTACATCAAGATAAACTCAGAATGGGTGAATGACTTGAATATAAAGAAGGAAACTATAAGTAAATTAGGTGAACACAGAATAGTATACTTGTCAGATCTTTGGGAAAGGAAAATTTTAAGACCAAGCAAGAGTTAGAAAAAATTACAAAATGTAAAATAAATCATTTTGATTACATTAAATTAAAAAGGTTTTGTACAAAGAAAACCAATGCAACCAAAATTAGAAGGGAAGCAAAAAATTGGGGGAAAATCTTTATAACAAAAACCCCTGACAAAGGCCTAATTACTCAAATATATAAGGAGCTAAATCAATTGTACAAAAAGCCAAACCATTCCCCAATTAATAAATGGACAATGGACATGAATAGCAATTTTCAGATAAAGAAATAAAAACTATCAATAAGCACATGAAAAGGTGGTCTAAATCTCTTATAATTAGAGAAATTCAAATCAAAACAACTCTGAGGTACCACCTCACAACTAGCAGATTAACTAACATGACAGCAAAGGAAAACAATAAACCTGGAGGGGATGTGGTAAAATTGGGACATTAATGCATTGCTGGTGGAGTTATGAATTGATTCAACCATTCTGGAAATCAATTTGGAACCATTCCCAAAAAGCACTAAAAGACTGCCTGTCCTTTGATTCAGTCATACCACTGCTGGGTTTTTACCCCAAAGAGATCATGAGGAAAAAGACTTGTCCAAAAATATTTACAGCCACATTCTTTGGTGGCAAAAATTTAGAAAATAAGGGGATCCCCTCCAATTGGATATTGGCTGAACAAATTGTGGTATATGTTGGTGATGGAATACTATTGTGCTCACAGGAATAATGAACTGGAGGAATTCCATGTGAACTGGAACAACCTCTGGGAATTGATGCAGAGTGAGAGGAGAAGAACTAGGAGAACATTATACACAGAGACCACTACACTGTGGTACAATCAAATGTAATGGACTTCTCTACTAACAGCAATGCAATGATCCAGGACAATTTTGAGGGACTTATGAGAAAGAACACTATCCACATTCAGAGGAAAAACTGTGGGCATAGAAACACAGAAGAAAAACAACTGCTTGAATAAATGGGCCGAGGGGGATATAGACTCTAAAAATCACCCTACTACAAATATCAATAATATGGAAATAGGTCTTAATCAATGACACATGCAAAACATAGTGGAATTGCTCATTGTCTACAGGAGGGGATTGGGGGAGGGGAGGGAAAGAACATGAATCTTGTAAACATGGGAAAATGTTCTAAATTAATTAATTAAATAAATTTTGCCAAATTAAAAAAATAAATAAAAATGAAAAGGATGAATATTATTCTTTCAAAGAAGCTAAGAATCATCCAAATCCAACTAGACACCTGCCCTGTGTTAGCTATAAGATGAGACCAATGATTGAAAGGCAATGGGGCTGGGGTGAGAAATTAGAACTTTATTAACTCTTTTTTAGATATATCTCTGAGTACAAAAACATAAAATTCTCACAGGAAATTTAGGATATAGGAACTTTTTATGCCTGAGTCCATGCCCTGTGTTGCCACAAGGAGATAAAACCCAGATACAGAGTTCATGAACAACCCATGTGGCCCTGCAGGATCCCTGGGTTGAATATCAGTTAGAAGCTATGCTATGTTTCCTATACTCCTTTGCCTCCTCAAAGAAAGTGTAGTCATGGAAGGAGGATGGAATTAAACAAGGAGCGGGTGTCTTTCCAGAAGTTCCAGTGTTCAAAAAATGCCTATACGTTATGCATGGAGCATGTACAATGCCACATGGTAGATATTGTATTCCAGTATATTCCCATTGTTAATTCCATGAAAAAAAATAAAATACTAAAATAAGATCTAAGCTATCTGTCTGTCCCATGAGGGCAATGACCCTATTATATCAAGGTCAAAAGGGCCTCCAAGAAATAGTGGCTATAGGAAGAGGTGCAGTTTTCTGGTAGGTAGAGATTCAAAGTTCTTTTAATTGGGTAAATCTGCATTAGCCTCTCTCAAACTAATGAAATGAACCCAGACACCTGGAGAGACTCACAAAGGAATGGAAAAAAAAAGGTGACCTATTGTCTGAGAAACCCCTTAATCTTCCCTCACCATCATAAATGCTGGCCTTTCCCTGTTCTACTTATTCTAATTGAATAGGAGCAGGATAGTGGCTAGCAGTGCCACATGGTGGTGAACTTTTGTAATACAATCATTCTGTAAATTGGGAGCTGCTTGTAGTGTTTTGTTTTGTTTGTTTCAAAGAAAAAGGAAGTAATGACTTCATTAGAAAAAAACTTGTAACCCCTTCATTATAAAATATTTGAGGGAAGGCGTCTCAACAAATTATAACTAATTCAAATGTAATAGTTTAAAAACACTGGGTCAGAAGGACCAGGAGTACCTTGTGTTGTAAATATATATTTATAGAAATAAGATTCAGAATTCTGTACTCCATATCCCTAAAGAGGATTGCAATTTTCATCCTTAGGCATAACAGAAGGGAGAATGAAACTGGCACTTCTATTCTCCTATCCCTAAGAGAGATATTGGCTTAAAATTATATTTAACTACTAAAGTAATATTAAACTCAAGTAAAAATGGATTTTTGACCAAATACTGGCTTAGAAAATGACAAATTAACATTGTCTATGTTGTAATATATTTTTATTTTGTTAAAAATTTCCCAACTATGTTTTAATCTGATTTGGACTACCCTGAGGAGTATTGCTGGTCACATGTGGCCTATAGCCAAGTTTTAGAATTCTGATCTACTAGAATCAGATATTTATAATCTAGGGGAATTATGCCTTTTTGGAAGTCCTGAAAGAAAGCCACTATTCCTTATCCTCCAAGCAAGAAATAGTTCCAACCCAGACTATAGCTTACTCTTAGCCAACTTGGCTCCTTCCCACCAAATGCTTATTACATAAAAGATGATCGTGGGTATCAAGTAAACATATTTTTTATCTAAGCAAGTAAAACAGAAATCGGGTAAGTTATGCAGACTGATTTAGACAATAAAATATACAATGGTAAATGAGTTCTTCAACTAAGAGAAAGATAAAATCCCAATTCAACTAAAGAGAGAATAATCTCACCAGTAAAGCACTCTCTTAAAAGTATCCTCTGCCTCCAAAATCCCATCAGTCTTTCCACTGTACTCATAGTATAATTACAAACATATAAATGTGGCATTTTGCATGACTTAGTGGATAGAATGCTGGGCCTGAAGTCAGGAAGACCTGAGTTCAAAGTTGGCCTCAGACATTTACCAGTTATGTGACCCTGGGCAAGTCTCTTAACCCTATTTGCTTTAATTTTCCCATCTGGAAAATGTGCTGGAGAAAGAAATGGAAAATCATTCCAATATCCTTGCCAGAAAATCCCAAAAGGGGGAAATAGAGATGGACATGACTGAAATCACTGAACCACAGCAAAAAAGAAGTCTACAGGTCCTCATCAAGGGATCTATATTGGGATGCAACTTTCCTTTACATCTGAAATCCCATGGGTTCCTATTAACCATTTAAAAAGCTATGCCTTCTTGCTCCTCTCTGTCTGTCAATCAGTCAGTCTGTCTGTCTGTCTCTCTTTTTGCTGAGTTCTCTACATTTCATGTACATTGTATGCAGCATCCTACAATGTCCTTCAGGGAGCATCCCAACATACCCAACAAGCCTGGTTCTCCTAACTGAGCTAGAAAGGCAGAATACTACTCTGAATACATTAAGTGGCAGATCTCAGCAGTTTCAAAAAGCATTCTAAACTATATCATTCTCTCCCTGGGCAAATGCTAACCTTGCCACCCTCAGATAAGCTTTCTCTAACATAGAATTGCCCCATGGGGTAGGGGGGGAATGGACATTATTTACATAAGGTGATAAATCACCAACCATCAGCCCCATCTGAGAAGTGAAAGTAATGTGGCTTCCTGGTACAAAGGGCAAAAATCCCATCCAATATCTTTGAGGGTTCTCTGGCATGACTAGATTTCCCCTGGAGCATTGCTCAGTGATTCTCCTGCAAATACAAAGAGCATTGGACCTAGAGCCTGGAGTCCTGGGTTTGAATTCAAGATGTACTATTGTGTGACTTTGAGCAAATGACAACTATTATTCTGAGCCTTAGTTTTGCCACATAAAAAATGGGGTAATTCTACAGCTTCACAGACTTGGTGAGGAAAGCACTTTACATTATATGTATTTATACTTATTTTTAAATACAGTGGTGCCTTGATACATGAGCACTTTAAGTCATGAGCAATTTGAGATGTGAGCAGTCACAATTGGGATTTTTTGCTTTAAGTCACCTGCAGATATTTGAATCACAAGCTTCTGCCACCCTCCTCTAGATAGCCTGCCAAAAGTTTGGTTTCACAAGTTACAGGAGGCTGACACCTCTACTTCAGTGTTTATCTGGCCATGTGAGCTTCTGTATTGATTGTTTTTGCTTTCTTCTTTATTTTTGTCTTTATTATCAGTTTTTTTGGCAAATTTCTTAACTTTTAACCATGGGTCCTGATGACAGAGGAATTGAAGGAATTGCAGCAACAGCAGTATATGAAGGTTTTGCAGGAAATTAGTGGAGAGGAGCCTGAGGTGGATGAGGTAATCAATACAAGCTAGATTAAGGAAATGTTGAGGATTTGGGGAAAAAAAATTAAACAGTTTATTGAAAAGAAACACCCAGAAAAAGTTGCAACAGGTCATGCATTGGACACTTGTTTCATTATTGTATGTAGAGAATAAGTTACGTTAAGTGATTTCGCACAAAATTAAAACCTTCTCAGCCAGCATCTTTGCCTGACCTTGCCGATAAATAATATTTCATAAGCAAGTTTATATCTTTACCTTCTGTCTTATTATATATAAATATATTTATTTGTTATTTACAAAGTATATTTTCATATTTAAAAGCATGTATGTAAAACAAAAAATTCATGTGGTTTTGGGGGGCCAGAATGTATTAATTGCATTTCCATTCATTTAAATGGGGAAAGTTGATTTAACACATAAGCAAATTGAGTTATGAGCTTGACCATTGAATGAATTAAACTTGTGTGTCAAGGTACCACTGTGAATCTTAAAAATTCTCAGACCCTAATTCATAAGGTTTGATTAAGACCATTCCCCATTTAAACAATGAAGGGACTTAGATCAGGAATGTGAGACCTCTACTCCACCCCTACTTAAGCATACTTTAAGGGAAGAAACTCCTTGTTGAACAATGAAAAATACTTAAACCCATACTTATAGTAAGGCAAAAGTTCTTAAGCTGTGCCTATTTTTAGATCTAATACAAAAGGGTGCTAAGTACCTATAAAGGTCAGGCAACTTGTGAACTTGCAAAAGGCAAAGAGGTGAAAACTTACTCAGGTGTGAATTACTCAAAAGTCTAAGTCTACTTAGTTGTGAATTAAGAATGGTCTGTCCTTTGGAAAACATCTACTATGATTGGTAGATGTGAGAACTTAGGGGAGGTGACAGGAAAAAATTCCCTTTAAAAAGAGACGAAAAGCTGACAGAAGGGACGGTCTCAGAAGAACTCTCTCTGGAGATTCATCTGGGAAAAGCTGGATTGGAGGAGGCAGCTGGTGTCTCTCTGAACACTAGAATCTAGCTTGGGACAAATCTTGTGGTGAGTGGATTAAAGACTGACTGATCTCTCTCTCTCTTAAGGCTGGCCTAGCCTTTTTTCTCATTATTCCCTTTTCTCTCTCTCTCCCTTTCTTTAATTCCTCTTTTGTATTAATTAAAATCTCTATAAAACCCAGTTGACTTGGGTATATTTCATATTTGGGATTTTTTGCCTGGCGACCACCTTATATTTGATTTAAAACAAGACACTGTCTTGAAACCATATTTTCTACGGTCACAATTTAAGCCAACCACTCTTTTATCTGCCACAGTTTATGACTCCCACTATTTAATCACTACACCACTGTATATTATTCTATTTTTAATTATATCACATTATGTATAATATACTTATATATAAGTAAATAACATTATTATATAATTATATATAAAATAAAATCATATAAGTAAATTTCATATATAATTCTATTTATTTATATAATATTATATTACATATAAATGTGAATATTATAGACCAATCTTGGATCTTAAGTGGCCAAGAAGACTATTCTACAAGCTGTGAATCTTAAAACTGCTCAGACTCTACTTTAGAAGATTTGGTTAAGCTATTCCCCTATTCCCCTACAAAAGGAGGTACTTGATCAGGAATGTATTGAGAACTTTAAAATTACTCCACCCTGCTCAGACAGTGCCTTAGGGGAAGATAAAATTTTAAACTCCTGATGGAACAATGAAAGTCCCCAACTCATACTTAGAGTGAAGCAAAAACCTTAAGTTAGGTAGTCTATTTTTAGATCTAATACAAAAGGTTACTAAGTACCTATAAAGGTTAAATTAATCACTAAAAGGTCAAGCAACTTACAAAGGGCAAGCTTAGCAAAGAGATGTGAAATACTCAAAAGATATAATCTAATCAGAGAAGGTGATAACAAAAGAAGATGTGAACTAAGAATGGACAGTCCTGGGGAAAACGTCTAACTGTGAATGGTAGATGTGAAAATTTAGGGGAGGTGACACAAGAGAAATTTCTCTTTAAAAGGAGATCTCTGAACTCAGTTCAGGGAATTCACTGTGGAGGTTGGAGTTTGGAGTTAGTGGGAGGAGCTGGGTCTCTGAACTCAGTTCAGGAGTTGAGGATTTCAGTGAAGGACTGGAATTTTGCATGGGACGACCTTGTGGTGAGTGATAAAGACTGACTAGTCTCCCTTAAGGCTCAGGCCTAGGCCATTTGGCCTAGGCCCTTCCTACTATTTTTCTCTTCTCTCTCTCTCTCTCTCTCTCTCTCTCTCTCTCTCTCTCTCTCTCTCTCTCTCTCTCTCTCTCTCTCTCTCTTCCTTTAATTCCTTCATTTCTATTAATTAAAATCTCCATAAAACCCAGCTGACTTTGGTATTTTCATATTTGGGAATTTTCCCATGGTGACCACTTATTTTTAATATAAATCAAAACACTAAAAATTATCTTTACAGTTTGGCTGAAACCTTTACAGTTTTGGCAATTCACAGTCTTGGCAAACCATATTTTCGCAGTTACAAAGCTCATTTTTAATTTCAGTAGCTAGTGGGAAGCATGAGCATGCTGAATTTCTTTTGCTTCACAATATCTGGCTATATTTTTTCCCTCTATTTACCCACCTGAGCTTGAGCCTACAACTCCAAACCATGCTACTTTTCATAAATTTGCCCTTCCTGAGGACAGGCTAGAAGGAAGTTCCTCCTTGAGGGAAAACTTCCCAGGAACTTTTTCCAAAATTATGTAATAGTCCTTTCCTTGGCCCTAGTTCTGAGTTCTACAGGTGTGAGGATCAGATTCAAGAGAACCTAAGGATATGACTTTCAAGGAGACAATGAGTTTTGGTTTCTAGGTACTGTAGGTGGTGGTTTGTTTATTCAAGAAAAAAAATTAATCCTGGAGCATTCTAGTTTGTAACTCTTGGTAACCTGCCTAAATTGGTAATCTTTTTCCCCCCTTATAGTGCTTATATTACTTTCCTCTTTAGTTTCTCAATCTTTAAAACAACTTATACTTTTATGATCTTTACTATAGAAATTAGAAAAAAATTCAAGAGGGGAATCCAGGTTTTCTGTCTGAGGTTACTGGTTATTGTATTTCTTGTGCTACAAAATAAAAATAATAATAATAGCTTATCTCTGAAAGCTAGGTGGTACAATTTGGATAGAGTACCCAGCTTGTATTTAGGAAGATTCATCTTCCTGAGTTCAAATATGGCCCTAGACATTTACTAGCTATGTGATCCTGGGCAATTTGCTTAACTCTGTTTGCCTCAGTTTCCTCATCTATAAAATGAGCTAAAGAAGAAAATGGTAAAGCATTCTAGTATCTTTGTCAAGAAAGCCCCAAATGGGGTTATTAAGAATCAGACATTACTGAAAATAACTGAACAATAATGTAGCATTTACACCACACTTAAAGTTTGCAAAGAACTTTATGTATACAAGATATCCCCAAAATCTTAGTACTGTTTTAAGATTGAATATCTTAGGCTTTCAAGCTTGGAAAGACCTAAGATAGCTGTACAATGGGAGCCAAAATGTAAAAACATGGCCTATAATTAAAGTGCCATTCATGTAAACAACAAAAGAAAACTTAAAAATCCCATGAGAAAACCTGCGCATTACCATGGGTCATCCCTGCTACTAAGCCTTCTTTGTTCTGTTATTAAATAATATTTAACCTGATCTGGGATTGCCTGCTGCCACCCAGGACCAGTTCATGAGTAAGTTCCCCCAATAAAATCTATTTGCTACCAAGTTGACATGGGCCCCTCTTTCTTATTCTCTTATTGGAGTAGGACAGTCCTTCTATATGGTCTGCATTGATACAGCAGTATATATCATCCAACCCCCTCATTTTATAGAAGAAAATGAAACATAGACAGATTGTTAAATTATAAAGCTTACCTATTTATAATTATGTACAAATATTTTTCTAATGTGCTATACAATTGTCATAATGGGCCTTTTATTGGCTTTAAGCTCAATTTTTAACCAATATTTTTTCTAGTCCAAAAGATTTAATATCACAAAATTCAGCTAAGCCTTTTGAGATATCTCATATGATCTCATTTAATCCTCACAACCATCTTCCAAGATAAATGCTATTATTATCCCCATTTTACAGACAAGTCAGCATAGGCTGAGAGAAGTGAAGTGATTTTCCCAGAGTCCCACAAGGATTAAGTATCTGAGGAAGGATTTAAACTCCAAGTCCAGCACTCTGTCATTTTACCACCTAGTTTCCTCTAGTAGAAATGGTCCTTTGAATATATTTTTCAATGCAAAGTTACATTTTGTAAATATTTTTGTTTTTCAGTCATATCTCATTCTTCATGACTTCATTTGGGGTGTACTTGGCAAAGATACTAGAGTGCTTTATCATTCTCTTCTCCTGCTCATTTTACAGATGAGGAAACTGAGGCAAACAACATTAAATGAATTGCCCAAGATCACACAGCTGGTAAATGTTTAGGGCCATATTTGAACTCAGGAAGATAAGTCTTCCTGACCTCAGGTATGGTGCTCTATCCACTATACCACCTAGCTACTCTATATGCATATGTTTAACAAGTTAGTCTTATTGATGAGCCATATGCTATATTTAGAAAAGTCTTTCAGATCTCTAAAAGACCCACATTTTCACCCACAGATTTTCAAACTGAAAAGGACATTAGGTATTATGTAATCTTTCACCTCCCTTATTTTATAGATGAGGAACCTGAGGCCTAGACAGATTAAGACATGTCTTACCCTACTTATAGTTGTGATTATTTATAGTTATGTTTCCTTGTGGTCTGATGGTTAGAATCCTTGCCAGGGTCTAGGTTCAACTTCCTGTCAGGGAAAGGTGTCTATTTCTTTATTGTGGGAACAGTTAGTGGCAGAGTAGATAAAACAATGAGGTTGGTGTCAGGAACCTCTCAGTTCAAACTCATGTTCCTACACTTACTAGCTGTGGATAAGTTCCTCAACCTCTATTTGCCTCAGTTTCCATATTTGTAAAATGAGAAAAATAATAGCATATTCTTCTTAGGATTGTTGTGAGAATCAAATAATTATAAAGTATTTACAACAGTCCCTGGCACATAGTAAGTTCTATTTAAACATTAGCTACTATTATTTTTAAAGATTTTTCCACAATGCTATGAAACTGACATAATGGACCCTTTATTGGCTTTAGGATTAATTTTTATTCAATTCATTTTCTAGGTCAAAAGCCTTATGGAATCGTAGATCCTTAGACTTGGAAAACTATTCAGAAGTATTCTTAACCTAGTCCCTGACCAAAAAATGAATTTCCTCTAAATATTCCTGATAAATAGTCATTCAGTCATTCTAAATACTTCAATATCTCAAGTGATGAGAGACCCACTCCCTCAAGAGGCAGCCCTTTCCATCGTAGATGCCTTTATTTGACAAGAAGCTCTTCCACAGGTAGAACTGACTTCCTTCTGCACAATCCATTAGTCTTCCTTTCCTGTTAACACAATACACTATTGCTTTCATAGGGTAGAAGAAGAAAAAAAAGCAATCCCTAAAAAAGTCATCTTTGTTATGAAAGCCAATCAGGGAATAAAGAAGGAATAAGTCTTTCCTCCTGTGCCCTCTTCTACCTGGTAGGTATCATAAAGAACAAACCCAGTCACCAGAAAAAGTGTGATATTTCAAGGCTGTGAACATCATTGCCATGTTTGATGGAGTAAACAGCCCCTATTGCTGTGTATGCATTTTTCTAAAGCTGCTCAAAGTCCTATTCAAGACTTTTTAAGATGTGTTTAACAAAAATGATCCTAATACAGATGGCCCAGGTCACATATAAGTTAAATAATGACAACTTTGATTCTAAGAAATGCCCAAAAAGCATTCTGCTCAGTGCTCCCTTCACACTACAGAAATGTGTCTGACATTAGAAGATGAAGGAAACCCATCATCAAAACATTTTGCAGATGTTCTACGCAACCTGGGCTCATCCCTAAACCAAAAATAGAATTGTTCAGCTAGGGCATTTGCCTCCATAATCATTAGCCAAATCAAGTTCTTTATTTCACCTTATAGTCTCTTAGAAACTTTCTAGAAGTAGAAGTAACTCAGGATAGCTGATATCATATAGCACTTTGGGCAACTAGGCAGTGCAGTGGATTGAATACTGGGCCTGGAATCAAAAAGACTTCTTTTTGGAAGTTCAAATCTGACCTCAGACACTTACCAGCTATATGACCTCAGACAAGACACTTAACACTGTTGGCCTCAGTTTCCTCATCTGTAAAATGATCTGAAGAAGGAAATGGCAAACCACTCCAGTTCTTTACTAAGAAACCTCCCATAGGGGTCATGAAGAGTCAGACATGATTGAAAAACAACTAAACAACACAAGGTACTATATAAAATTCAGCAATTGTTATTAAATAAAAGAATGCTACCACTACCCCTCCCAAGCTAGGGTTAGGAAGCTAGTAGTTGAATTGCTCTAGCAAACTTCTGCCAGGGCAATACTGTTCATATGAAGAAGAAGCTTTTTTATGAACTTCTTTTCTCATTCACGCCTTATGGTCTAAAAAAGCTAAGTTCACGACTTTACAGTAAACTTTATTCTATGGCTTTTGATTAACTGGAACTCTCTATTAAGAATTGGAACTTCCTGCACATCTACAGTACAATGATAACTCATACATGATGAACTGGAGACATTCAAATGTCTCTTGAATCATCAGAAAAAATATTGTTTGTGTACATTTCAGTGTGATATGCTTTATTATATTCTAGTCTTTTGGAAATTAGTAATTTATGTCAGAATGTATGGTAACTCCATGCTGGAACATACTGTCCACACTAGAACGCAGGTCACAGCTCACCACAATGAGTTAACCTGTGTTTCTGGCAATGATACAATTAGTACAGTGCATTTGAGCTTTGAATTTTTAAAAGTGCAATTGCTAATATATTTTTTCCTTGCTCAAATGTCAAGAATTATTAAACATTCATAAGAAACTCATTTTAATCCTTTGCTATAAAATGACAAGTCTAAATAACCTTCAGATGTGAAATGCTGAAACATAACCTATTGTCTCCAAATGTGAACATGTACAAGAAGAAGAGGAAAAACATCCCCCTTTCAAAGTTTGAGATTCCAATGAAGGTAGAGCCACAGTAAGGCACACTTTATATAGTCCCTGGCTTAGACTGACTCGGGTAGAAGCATTCAGTGGCAAAAAAGAGTGAAAATGAGCCTGTCAAAGTCACTTTTTGATGTCTGGAAGTAAATCATTTTGTTATTTCTTTGTTCCATATCTGTGTTCTCCTCTACATAGGATCAAATGAGTGTGTCAAGAGTTTTGAAAAATAGATAGACTTCATTTATGGAAGTCTATTAGAAGTACTATATGGGTGTCAGTTATCATTCTCATTACTATTCTCATTATTATTGCTAGTAGTAGTAGTAGTGCAGAAATTGATGGGGCAATTCAATGATAACCTATAGACTTAAAGACTCACCAGGTACAGAAATGTCACATTTTCAAACCAGAGAAATGTCAATACTCCAGAGTACAACCCAAACCAGATTAAAATATGATTGGGAAATATTAAAAAATAAAAATACCATAAAACATGGATACCATTACATTTAAAATGAAGTCAATATGAGTCTGAGAGGAATTCTTAGATGTGGATGACCATTAGGCCATGGTTTTTGAGTTTGACACCACTGGTCTGGGACACTGAGATATTCAGTAACCTACTTAGTATGTGTGAATTTAAATCTTCTTACTTCCAAATCCCAGAGTTTCCCTTTGGTTTTTCTAGCATGCCCAGTGGAAACAGTTATATGGTTGTAACATAGAAAATTCTAGTTTTACTCCATTGTAATCTGGGAGTTTTGTGTTGCAAATATGACTGGAAGGTACTTCTGGTTTTGGGGGTAGAGAAGAGGTAAAGTAAAGGCTAATTACCCACCTCCCCCAAACAGCAACAACATCAGAGACAAAAAGGAGGTTTGCAATTGTTATTAAGTAAGAGATACCATCACCACGCTTTGGAGGCTGGGTTTATGTGATAGCACACATTCAGATATTTGAGGAAAATGCCTGCCGGACACCTTTGGAAAGTATGTTAGTCAATCAAAAGACACCATACACTAGGCACTTTGCAAAGCACTAATATACAAAGAAATGCTCTCACAAAACATCAATCCCCTCTAGGAGCTCATGATCTAATCCAGGACACAATATGCAGATAAGTATGAGCATACAAAATTTCTATGAAGTAAATGGATGGTAATTTCAGAAGAAAATAATTAGCAATGTGGGATAGAGATGAAGAAATAAAGGAAAGAACTCTTACATATACAGGAATGCCCAGAGACAGAGGTAAAGAGGAAAAGAGTTTCAAATATATAGGGCAGTCAGTACAAAGGTGTAGAATTGGGAGATAAGAATGACACATGCAGGAAAGAAAAAGAAGGCAAATGCTGCTAGACTGTAAAATACATGGCGGGGTGGGGGGAGGCTGGGGAAAAAAAGAGTTGGTTGTGTTGTAAAGAACCATAAAAGTCAAACAAAGGATTTGATATTTGATCTTGGTGATAACAAGAGAGTCACTGGAATTTCTTGAAAAGGGGAATGAAATGGGGAGATTCACACTTTAGGGGAAAAAACTCTTTAGTGGCTTAATGGAGGATGGATTATTATGAATACTAACCAATCCCAAATTGTGTGATAACAAGGAGGAGAAAGGATGGATGATCATTGGGACTTAGCAGAGTGAAAGCTACTCTTTCTCACTTTGGAAGTAATCACTGGATTTTAATCAAAGGATTTATTAATCAATCAACCAGCACACAATTAATAAGTACCTACTATTGCCAGATATTGGGAATATAACTACAAGGAATGAAATCTCTACTTCCAAAGGGCTTACAATCTAATGGAAAAGACAACAAAGACATGTATAATTATATATGGTTGATATTATCTTTCACAATAGAAGACCAATTAACATCATTAGTGATGTCTTTTGACTTAGGCTTAACTTGGATTTAAGTGAGGCAGAGTTGCACAAAGTCATCATCTCACTTTCTTCCAGAGTCATCCAAGTTCAGTGGCAAGACAAAAAGTCCAGTCAACTGATGATGGCTTAAGATGAAGTGGCATCTTTGATGTCTGACCCAAGTTGTAAGTGTAAGATATCTCCCTAATTCATATATCAGTTTGTGGTTCAGCCTTTCTGTCTAGATGGTTTACTGGAGTGTGATAAAACTGGGAATGCTACAGCTTCTTGGAGCCACATGTGAGAGCTGAATGGCAAGTGGACCTCAAAAGAAGAAAGCAGCACTGAAAGTGTTCAGCAAGCCTTCACAATATAGGTACTAGTCTTCCCTGAATACCCATAATTGCATATATAATATATACAAAATAGTTAAATACAGGGTAGTTTTGTGATAAGGGAGTGGGAGGAGAGAGAGGGAGAGAGAGAGAGAGGGAGACAGAAAAGGGATACTGGCTTTTGTGAGGATCAGGAAAGGTTTTATGTAGAAGATAGGGCTTGAACTTTGTCATAAAAGAGGACCATAGAACACAAAGTTGAGGAGGGGGTATATTCCAGGCATGGGAATCAGCCAGGGCAGAGGCACAAAGGCAATAGTAAATGGAGTATCTTGAGTGAGGAACAAAAACAAGATCAGTTTGGCTAAGTATGACAGTAAAGGAAAATAATAAATGTTGGAAGGGTTGCGACAAAATTGGGAAACTAATGCATTACTGGTGGAGTTGTGAATTGATCCAACCATTCTGGAAGGCAATTTTGAACTATGCCCAAAGGGCTTTAAAAGACTACCTAGCCTTTGATCCAGCAATACCACTGCTGGGTTTGTACCCCAAAGAGATAATAAGGAAAAATATATGTACAAATATATTGATAGCCATGCTCTTTGTAATGGCAAAAAAAAAACTGGAAAATGAGGGGGTGTCCATCGATTACAGAATGGATGAACAAATTGTAGTATATGATGGTGATGAAATATTATTGTGCTGAAAGGAGTAATGGACTGGAAGAATTTCATGTGAACTGGAAAGATCTCCAGGAATTGATGCAGAGTGAAAGGAGCAGAACCAGGAGAACACTGTACACAGAGACTGATACACTGTGGTACAATTGAATGTAATCGACTTTTCTACTAGCAGCAATACAATGATCCAGGACAGTTCTGAGGGACTTATGAGAAAGAATGCTATCCACACCCAAAGAAAGAACAGTGGGAGTAGAAACACAGAAGAAAAATATATGATTGATTACATGGTTCAATGGTTATATGATTGGGGATATGAACTTTAAATGATCACTCTATTGCAAATATAAATAACATGGAAATAGGTTTTGAACAATGATACATATAAAACCCAGTGGAATTGCTCATTGGCTCTGAGAAGGGGAAAGGAGGAGGGGAGGGAAAGAACATGAATCATGGAATCATGGGAAAATATTCTAAATTAATTCATCAATTAAAAATAAATAAAATTTTTTAAAAGATCAGTTTGGCTAGATTGCAGACAGATAGAGGTGTGATGTCTAATAAAGTTGGAAAAATAGGTGGAGAAAAGTTGTGGAAGGCTTAAAAAAAAGCAAACAGAAGGATTAATATTTTTATCCTTGAGGTAATGAAGAGTAAGTGGGATTTGAGTAAGTGGGGAGTCATATTTGTGCTTAAAGAAAATTACTTTGGCAGTTGTGTGTAGAATACACTGGAATAAGAGACAGACTCAAGGCAGGAAGACCAATTAAGAGGCTAGTATAATAAAGTAAGGGAAAGGTGAAGAGGGCCTGAACTAAAGTGATGTCTATGTTAGTAGAGTTGAAGAGATCAGATGTGAAAGATGTTAGTGAGGTGAAAAGCAGCAAGATTTGTCAACAGATGCGATATGTGCCTACTATTATTAGAATTAGATTGAATATGTGCCTAGTGTATCTACTATGTGCCATGTATTATCCTAGCAAGATAATGCATCTGCAGCCCTATCTGGTCTCAGTTACACAGAACAAGATGTCCTTCTCAGGTTAAGCTCATCACCTCTATTCTCATAACCAGGTAGCTAATCACATCTTAACTGGCACCATCTTCCTCAGCCTCCTCTTACTTATGATTGGAGAGCTAGAGAATAGAGTACCAAACTCCTCCCAATGCCTTCCTTTATAGAGAATAGAAACTGGACTTTCTGGCATGGTTCATTCTGTATCTGATGCTCTACCTGGTTTCAACTCCATGGAAGCAGATGTCCAAATGCTGAGTATTCCTCGATCTCCCATCTTCCCTTTCCTGTGTCCCTTTTTTAAAAGCCCTTACCTCATGTCTTAGAATCAATACTAAGTATATGCTCTGAGACAGAAGAGCAATAAGGGCTAGACCATTGGGTTTAAGTGATTTGCCTAAGGCCACACAACTAGGAAGTATCTATCAATTTGACCCCACTACTTCCCATATCCGGACCTTATTCTCTATCCACTAAACCACCTTCCTGCCTCCTTGCCCCCTTTCCTGCCTCCTTTTGTGTGTTATCTTATCCTATTGGAACATGAGCTCCTTGAGGACAAGAACTATCTTTTTATTAATCATATTACCAGTGCTTAAGTTCCTGGGCAATACCCTGTTTGTTTTAGTTTCCTCATTTGTAAAATGAGCTCAAGAAGGAAACTCAAAACACTCTAATATCTTTGCCAAGAAAACCCCAAAAGGGGCCAATGAATCAGACATGACTGTAAACAACTAAGCAGCAATAACAAATCCCCAGAGTTTAGCACAGTTAAGTGGTACATAGTAGGCATTTAACAAAGATTTATTGGATTGGATGCCAAATAAATGAAACTAAAAAATCTCAATTCTCAAAGAACAAACATTATAAAAACAAAGAAGAAGGGGAAATAGGTTCAGGTTTTCTTACCTGTTAAGCCTTACCTTCTGTAGCCAGATAAAAAACCTTATGTAAATTTCTTCTCCAACATAAGGGATACATATATTATCACTATGGCTATCAAAATGCCTATGAATGCAGGATCGTTCATTATTTATATAGCCACATATATGTGTACAACAATTTACTATACATAGCACCTGCTCAACAAACAAATACTTCCCCCAAAGCCCTCGCAGTCTAACTGCACAGAAGGGTACAGTACAGCACCAAACAAACAGGATCTCGACAAATACAAAGTAGCTAGCTCACAGCCTTTATAGCCAGAATGCTTCAGAAGAGATAGCATTTTGCAGTTGAAAGTATGACAGCAATAAGGTGTGATGCAGGATGCTTGTGCATCATGGACCTGCCTGCACTGATTCATGTTTCTGTGCTTCTTGAAAAATCAAGGCCATTTGGGGTTCCCAAACCATTTCTTTGGGAATTAGGGTTGGACAACGAAGGGCAGAAGTGCAGGCAAGGGAGAACGCATGTTGGACCCAGCTCATTAAATGGAAAAATCATAATAACAGTAACAATAATTTAAAAACCAATGAAGTGGGATGTGTATGGGAGGGTTTCATAGTAACCCAGAATGAATGTTGTGCAAGGAGGGATATTTATCTAATAAAGCTGCATCACTAAATGGTTACTTCAGATGGTTGGAGCATGGTCCTAATGAGGTCAGACTCATTCTAAGAGATGACATGATATAATGAATAAATGATGTTACTTGGAGTCAGAAAAAGCAGGGTTCAAATTTTACCTCTTGACTCTACTTAAATGTGTGGCTGTGGGTATACCTCTTTAAATTCTTTATGCGTCTGTTTCCTCATCTATCAAATGTGGAACGTAGGATCAGAGATTTAAAGCTGGAAGGGACCTTAGAGGTTACCAGATATAAACATTTTCTTTTACTGATGAGGAAACCAAGACCCAGGAAATTTAAGGGAATTAGCCACGATCACACAGATATTATATGGCAGAGACTACATTCCACTCTAAGTCATTTGACCTCAAATCCTGCATTATTTCCATCCTACATGCAATTTCCTAAAGGTTTGCAAACATTAAACAATTATTCCTGCCCATTATTATTACTGTTGCTGTTGCTACTATTGTTACCTTTGTTAGCTGTAGACAAGTTTTATTGTAACCTTACTGGGCTTCTGTTTCCTCATCAGTACAGTTGGGGATTTAGACAGGATGATCTCTATGGTCCCTTCCAGCAATAAACCTCTGTTTTTTTATTTCAGGAAGGGGGTTGGAAATCATGTAAGCAAATTATTGTGCCTTTAAAAGAATTGTTATTCAAATACTGTTTATAGTCCATTGACAAGTAACGGGCATGTCGTTTTGTACTTTAAAATTTGATGCCCTTCCTAACATCCTCTATGAATAAAGATACTGCTGTACCACCAATAGGAGCCCAAGAAGTGGGCCAAAAAAGAAAATAGGCAGCTTCTCTAGAGTAATTTGTGTAAACTCTGAACTCTTTTTAGTTGCAACTTTTGGGGAAAGTGCATCTCATCCAGGAATTCTAATAGCCAAACGGGCATCTCTTTGAAAGCATCTGTTTATTGGATAGAGGCTAAAATTGGGTTTTGCATAGGTTCTAAAAAGGAATTTGCCATCCTTTCCCACTGTACTTTCAAACCTGTTTTTCTAACTTCAAAGAAGCTTTGAAGAAGAAAAAGAAAGCTGTAAGATATGTATAAAAATCATAACGGCATCAGCAAATTCAGCTGTGCTTCTGGCAACTTGCTTCTGAAAATTACCAACTGCTAAACATGTATCCCTGTGTCAACATCAACAGGTCTGATATTTCCTGTCAGCAAAAGTCATCCAGCTGTTTATCAAAGTATAAACTGTTGCCATTCCTTCTCCATTCCCCTCGCCATCACTTTGGTCAAGGCCTGCATCATCTCTCATTTGGATTATTTCAATAATAACCTTGCTATTCATTGGATTTAGATCTTTAAAAAGCCCTAAAAGTTATCTAGTCCAATTCATTCAGTTTTACAGATAAGGAAACCGAGACCTAGAGAGAGAAAATGACTTGGTCTAAATTCACACAAGAAATAAGGGATTGGAACCCATGTGTTCTTGCTCTAAATCCAATGCCCTTCTTTCTTCCCATTTCCCTTAATCCAGACAATCCCATAGATGATGAATAGGCTTATCTTCCTTAAAATACCACTTTAATGATATCACTACCTGAATTAAGAATCTTAACCTAGTCTATTGCCTAGTTTTTAAGGCTCTACATAATCCTGTTTCTGTCTTAATGTATCAACTTAATTTTCCACCACTCTCCTACACAAACCCTCCATTCTAGTCAGACCAGGCTCCTTGCTATCTTCTGCATACTCCAAGCACATTAATCTTCTATGTCTTTGCTAATACAGGTCACTGAAATTGAGATATTCTTCAGACCTTTCCAACTCCTCCAACCCTGCACATCCTTCAAGGGATTTGATCGCAGCCTCAATTATGGAGATTCTACTGAGTAGAGCCGCAGTCAGGATAATACAAGATTTAGTAGCTTCTACATTAAAGGATCAGAAGTCCTGGAAAATGATATTCCAGAGGGAAAAGGAGCCAGGACTTCAACCAAGAATTACTTAGCCAGCAAAATGGAGCATAATCCTCAGTGGGGGAAAAAATGGGTATTCAATGAAATAGAGGACTTTCAAACATTCCTAATGAAAAATAACATAGCTGAATGGAAAAATTTGACTCCCAAATACAAGCCTCAGGAGAAGCATTAAAAGGTAAATAGCAAAACAAAATCAAGACATTTAATAAGGTTAAACTGTGCACATCCCTACAAGGGAGATGATTCTTGTTACTTCAAAGAATGGTATCATTATTAGGGCAGTTAGAAGGAGTATACATAGACAGAGAACAAGGGTACATGTTAAATATGATGGGATAATAGAAAATTTAAATTGAGGTATAGGAAAGAGGAATTCATTGGGAGGAGGGGCAAAGAAAAAAGAATAGGGTAAATTATTACACATAAAAGGCATGAAAGCACTTTGACAATGGAGAGGAAGGTGTAGAAGGTAGGGAGAGAGCACATCTGGAGTTTACCCTCATCAGAATTGGTTCAATGAGGAAAGCATAAATAATCAATTGAGCATAGAAATTTATCTTACCCTACAAGAAAGTAGGAAAGGAGGGAGATAAAAAGGGGGGTTGGAAAAGAGGGCAAATTGCAAAATAGGGTGGTCAGAATTTCAACACTATATAAAATGATTAGAATTGATAGGAGAGAAAAAAAGGTAAATAAGGGGCAAAATAGGATGGAGAGTAATCACAGTATTCACATTGGGTGCCAATTTTTTTTTTTTATGTTTCTCAAATAAATGCCACATTTCTCAAATATATAGAGAAGTGAGGCAAATGTATAAGAATACAAATCATTCCCCAATTGATAAATGGTCAAAGGATATGAACAGGCAAAGTAATTAAAGTTCTCTATAGTCATTCAAAAAAATCCTCTAAATCACTACTAATTAGAGAAATGCAAATTAAAACAACTCTGAGGTACTATCCCACACCTATCAGATTGGCTATAATGGCAGATAAGGAAAATAACAAAACTTGGAGGGGATGTGGAAAATTTGAGACACCAACACACTTTTGGGAGAGTTGTGAACTAATTTAGCCATCCTAAAGAACAATCAGGACCTATGCCTAAAGAAATATAAAACAATATATACCCTATTACCCAGAAATACTATCACTAGGTTTGTATTCCAAAAAGATTTTTTTAAAAAGGACATATATGTACAAAAATATTTAGATCAACTCTTGCTGTGGAGGCAAAGAATTGGAAAGTTAAGGGATACCTACCAGTTGGAGAATAGCTAAATTCTAGTATGTTATTTTAATGAAATATAATTATGCTGTAAGAAATGAATGACAAGCAGAAAGACCTCAAAAAATCCTGGAAAGATTTACACAAATTGAAGCAGAGTAAGCAGAAACAGGAGACAATGGTACAGTGTCAGGAATACTTTACAATGAAAAACTGTGAATAACAGCTATTCTCAACAATATAATGATCCAAAACTATCACAAAGGACTCATGATAAAAAAAATGCCATCTATTTCCAGAGAAAAAGAATTGAGAATGAATCCAGACCAAAGCAAAAGCAAACTTTTTCTCACTTTCTTAATGTTTTTTTTTTCTGTTTTGAGTTTTCTTCCACAAAAAAAGATTAATATGGAAAAATGTTTTATATGATTGCACATGTAAAATCCATATAAGATTAATTACCATCTCAATGAGGATACGGGTTATTGGGAAAGGAGGGAAGGAGAGAATTTGAGATTCAATATTCTTTGAAAAAAGTTGGAAACTATTTTTACATGTAATTGGGCTTCATTTTTTATACATTGGGATATGTGGCCTTGTGTTATAATTTAGTTTATTTGTGTATACTTAACCACATTACAGAATTACTCTTGGAGGGCAATCACATATCTTGGCTTTCTCTACTTTTCCCCCAACCTCTCCTCTCTTTCCTTTACCCCCTAGATGTACTAGATACTTGTTGATACACACACACATATACATATATAAATGCATACATACATATGTATATGTTTATATATTTCTAAATATGTGTGTATGTTTAAGTCTAGAAGGAATAATGTCAATCACTCAAATTTTTATATGTGTATATGTATATATATTAGTATATATTCAAATATGCATGTGCATATATATGTGTTAGTTTATATATTATATGTGTATCCATAAGTATATATAAATACATATACATGCACAGATACATCCATCCATCTATGAACATTTATTAAGCACCTAATATATCCCAGGCATTATGCTAAAGAGACAAAAGACATTCCCTGTCCTCAAGGACCTTAGAGGTTAATGGAATAATGAACAAATATATACAAAGAAAGCTATATGTGGTAAACAGGAAATAATTAAAAGAGGGAAAGCACTGGAATTAAGAAGAGCTAAGGAATACTTCTTGTAGAAGATGAGATGTTAGTTGAAACTTAAAGGAAGCCAGAGAAACCAATATTTCAGTCAGTGGAAGGAGAGCATTCCAGCCATGGGATAGAGCCAGTGAATATGCCCAGAGACCAGAGATGGAGAATTTTATTCATGGAACAGCCAGAAAGCCAATGTCCCTGAATTGAAGAGTACATTCTGGGCAGCAAGGGAGGGAGGTTATAAAAGATTTTGAATGTCAACAGAATATTTAATATTTGTTCTTAGAAGCAAAAGGAAGCCACTAAAGGTTACAGTGTGGGAAGAAGTTGACCTTATTGGATCCCTGTTTTAGGAAAGATCACTTTGGTGTCTGAATGGAGAATGAATTGGAGTGGGGCGAGACTTGAGTGAGTCAGGTCAAGTGTCAGAGGAGAGAAGTGGGTATATATATATATATATATATATATATATATATATATATATATACAGTGAATTTAACTTTCTGAAGTGGAAGGGAGAGTGACCCATTTCTAGTTTACTTGAGCCTTCTGGCTCAGGGAACAATCATTTTTGGCATCCCTCCTCTTTACAGGGATGAACCAACCAGGACCCTTTGGTTGTACAAGCTTTTTAACAAGGGATTAGAGTACATGTGTTGTTAGAAGTAGCCCAAGCATGTTACCCTTGGAATTAGCCAGGTGACTAGTTCATCCCCATCATTCCTATTAAACTCTAATTCTGTGATTCACTTAAACTTTCTACTGCCATATCCAAAATGTTCCTTTACAAAGTGTGATTGATGCTTTCCCATATCTATATTTCCAAGCTCAGGCAAAGCCTATTTAATATCTTTGACTATGGAAAATGGAAAAGTTCTAGTCTCTAAGAATGCCTTGTACGCCCTCCTGAAGATTCCTCCCATCTATAATTGACCCCAAATATCTGGTAGTTGGCTTTTGTAAAGGACTTACAGTACTGGTGCTTCAAGCAACAGGGAGGGCAGAAGAGAAAATCAATGATATTTCTGCTTCAATTAGACTCATTGTGATGCAGAACCACCTCTTAATACTGCCAAAGTTCCTATGAGATATCCTGCTATAATCCCTGCCTTTTAGCAGCTGTTCTGGCTCAAGGCCTTTTCTGGCACTTTCATTCCAAAATCATCTCTTTGGGGGAATCAGGAGGCCAGGTGAGAAGGTGGGAGGTGAAGAGGACTAATGAAAAGCATTGTAATAAATCATCAGGCTTAGCTAGGGGTGCCACGAGAAGGGAAAGGAGACCCTCAGCAATCCCAAAATGATTTCATTTATTTAGATGTCAAAACTGGCATTAGCTTACTGCCCAAGAGAAAAAGAAAGTTTTCTTTTGCTATTGTCCCCTGCCAGTCTGAGATATGAGAACCCACAGTGATTGGCCAGCTCTAAGTCTTTTCTGGCTGTTTTAAAAATGTTTCCATGGCATCCAATTTGGGGATCTTGTACTAAAGACATGCCTCTAGCATGCTGCCAATTTTCCTGGTTTCTGGGGTGCCTGATGAAGTCAAATTTCATTATAACCAAGGTCAGCTTAAGAGGGGAAAAAGAGAACAGCCAGAAATACAGTGGATCCCAAAATAACACGGCTCATTATTACAAGAATTAGGATGTACCAGTAGCCAGATCCTGTCATTCTCTGGTCTTCCATTCCAACCCTCCCCCACCAAAATAACTAAACATAATAGAAATCTGAAATAGCTTTTAGTCTATATAGAAGATAGTTATAAATCCTTTTCTCTAGCACCAGCTATTTTAAAGAGATTCCATTTTGTTTAGGCAAAGTCTTTTTGCCATTGACCTGCATCATAGCATCCTACTGACCACCAAATGGAGTACACGCATGCAATTCAAACCTGATTATTATAAATCAATCAACAATGAATTATTACCTATATGTACAAAACACTGTGTTAAGGACTGGGAATAAAAAGAAGGGAAAAACAGTACCTGACTTTCAGGAGTCCAATGGGCAAACATATAAAGAAATACATATATATACACATACCTACATACACACACATACATACATATGTATGTATATATAACATTCTGGTAAATTCAAAGACATTCACTATCACCTAGGACTTGGGCCTGAAGATGATGAGGCTTCAAGGGGACTTTTAGTCTCACCATTCCACAAGAGTGCTAAGTACAGAAACATCATGTTCTGTACCTGATGAGGGATTATCCCTATAATGCTGGGCAGTTAGGTGGCACAGTGGATAGAGTACAGTAGCCTGTACAGGGACAGGAATACCTGAGTTCAGATCTGACCTCAGACATTTACTAGCTGCGGGACTCTGGGATAACCACTTAACTTTCTTTGCCTCAGTTTCCTCATCTGTAAAATAAATTGGAGAAGGAAATGGCAAGCCAGTTCATTATTTTTGCCAAGAAAACCTGAAAAAGGGTCCCAGAGTCCAACATGACTAAAAAATGACTAACCACCACAAATTCATATGATAAAATCAACAGGATACCAGGGCATATTCACCCTGGCCATCTTTTAGAAGAGGAATAGGGGAATTCATTCAAGATCATTTTGGTCAAACATGAAGAAATCAAATCAAGCTTTAGCTTCCAAATTTTTCCAAAAATAACAAAGAAAACTTTTGCTATTCCAAGGCAAGCTTTTCCTAAATTGAAAACACAAGTATCTAGAGATATAATGAGCTTACTCCAAGCTCATTTCGGTGAGATAGCTCCAAATATTGCATATTCTTTGTGTGGTTTTATGGATGAATAGGTATTCAAATTCCATCTTGGCCTTTTCCTAGTTTTGTGGCCATAGTATTTCATATAACCTTTCTGAGTCTTGGCTATTTTATCTGTGAAATGGGTTTAATAGTACTTTTCCAAATCTATCTCAGGGTTGCTGAGAGAAAAGTGCTTTTCTAGACTTTAAGGTGCTATACAAATAAGACCTATGCCAAATAATAGGGTATCCCAAGTAAGGGAAATTTATTTTAATCATTTTAGTGGAAATATTTCTAAGATTTTTTTACTTTACCACTTACTTTTTATCAAGGAGATAAAGATGGCCTATCACGAGTCCCTTTATCTCTCCTCTTTGACACCTCAAAGATTTTTTGCACCTACACCCATTCTCTTCTGCTTTGCTCCAGTCTCAGAGTGACTTTCTCCTTAATAAAGTTAGCCCCTCTATTTGTGTCCTTGTCCATCCCTTGTCTTCTTCTGAGGTTTTCCTAATGAATCATTCCCTCTCTCTCCTTTTCATGTATCCTTTTCCATGATATCTTATTCTGATTTCAGCAAAGTATTTATTCTTTATAGCTATGACTTTACCTTCCTCCCTATCATTCTACCTCAGAATGATTTTTGAATCTTTCCTTTCCACAATTCCCTATAACCAATCAGTTGTTATCTGTCCACATCATCAACCGTCTAGCCGTCTAGCCGTCTAGACGACGAAACACGTCTAGACGTCTAGACATCAACCATCTAGCCGTCTAGCCGTTTAGTCTGCTGGCCATCTAGCCGTCTAGACGCCGACATGCATCTAGCCGTCTAGACGACAACACACGTCTAGCCGTCTAGATGACGACACGGGTCTAGACGTCACGCGTCTAGACGTCTAGACATCAACCGTCTAGACGTCTAGCCGTATAGACGACGACACGCGTCTAGACGTCTAGACATCAACGCGTCTAGACATCACACGTCTAGACGTCTAGACATCAACCGTCTAGACGTCTAGCCGGCTAGCCGTCTAGCCATCTAGACGACGACACGTGTCTAGACGTCACACGTCTAGACGTCTAGACATCAACCGTCTAGACTGTCTAGCCGTCGAGACGAAGACACGAGATGACGACACGTGTCTAGATGTCACGCGTCTAGACGTCTAGACATCAAGTCGTCTAGCCGTCTAGACAACGACACGTGTCTAGACGTCACGCAGACGTCACGCAGACGTCTAGACATCAACCGTCTAGACCGTCTAGCCATCTAGACGACGACGCGCGACGATGACACATGTCTAGACGTCACATGTCTAGACGTCTAGATATCAAGCCGTCTAGACGACGACACGCGACGACGACACGTGTCTAGACGTCACACATCTAGACGTCTAGACATCAAGCCATCTAGACGTCTAGACGACGACATGCGTCTAGACGTCTAGACATCAGCCGTCTAGCCGTCGAGCCGTCTAGACGACGACACGCGTCTAGACGTCACATGTCTAGACGTCTAGACATCAACCGTCTAGATGTCTAGCCGTCTAGCCGTCTAGCCGTGTAGCCGTCTAGACATCAACCGACGACAAACGTCTAGACTTCTAGACAACAACCATCTAGACGTCTAGACGGCTAGACGACGACACGCGTCTAGATGTCTAGATATCAACCGTCTAGCCGTCTAGGACGACACGCGTCTAGACGTCTAGACATCAACCGTCTAGCCGTCTAGCTGTCTAGATGACGACACGCGTCTAGACGTCTAGATATCAACCGTCTAGACGCCTAGCCGTCTAGACGACGAAACGCGCCTAGCCGTCTAGACATCAACCGTCTAGCCGTCTAGCCGGCCAACCGTATAGCCGACGACCGTCTAGACGTGACATCTAGACATCAACCGTCTAGCCGTCTAGCCGGCCAACCATATAGCCGACGACCGTCTAGACATCTAGACGTCTAGCCGGCCAACCGTCTAGCTAACGACCGTCTAGACGTCTAGCCGTCTAGATGACGACACGCATCTATACGTCTAGACATCAACCGCCTAGACGACGACACGCGTATAGAGGTCTAGACATCAACCAGACGTCTAGCCATCTAGACGACGACACGCATCTAGACGTCTAGACACCAACCGTCTAGACGTCTAGCCGTCTAGCTGTATAGACGACGACACGCGTCTAGACGTCTAGACATCAACCATCTTGACGACGACACGCGTCTAGACGTCTAGACATCAACCATCTTGACGACGACACGCGTCTAGACGTCTAGACATCAACCATCTTGACGACGACACGCGTCTAGACGTCTAGACATCAACCATCTTGACGACGACACGCGTCTAGACATCAACCATCTAGACGTCTAGCCGTCTAGACGACAACACGCGTCTAGACGTCTAGACATCAACCATCTAGACGTCTAGACATCAACCATCTAGACGTCTAGACATCAACCGTCTAGACATCTAGCCGTCTAGACGTCTAAGTCTACGGCTAGAAGGCTAGATGGCTAGACGGCTAGACGGTTGATGTCTAGACGGCTAGATGCGTGTCGTCGTCTAGACGTCTAGACGTCCAGACGCGTGACGTCTAGACGCGTGTCGTCATCTAGACGGCTAGACGTCTGGTTGATGTCTAGACGTCTAGACGCGTGTCGTCTAGACGGTTGATATCTAGACGTCTAGACGACGACACGCGTCTAGCCATCTAGACATCAACCGTCTAGACGTCTAGACGTCTTGCCGTCTAGACGTCTATACGACGACCGTCTAGACGTCTAGCCGTCTAGACGACGACACGCCCTCTAGCCGTCTACACAACGACCATCTAGACGACGACACGCATCTAGACGTCTAGACATTAACCATCTTGACGACGACACGCGACTAGACATCAACCGTCTAGCCATCTAGACGGTTGATGTCTAGACAGCTAGACGGCTAGACGGCTAGACGGTTGATGTCTAGATGGCTAGACGGCTAGACGGCTAGACGGCTAGACGTCTAGACGGTTGATGTCTAGACGTCTAGACGCATGACGTCTAGACGCGTGTTGTCATCTAGACGGCTAGACGTCTGGTTGATGTCTAGACGTCTAGACGCGTGTTGTCTAGACGGTTGATCCGTCTAGCCGTCTTGCCATCTAGACATCAACCGTCTAGCCGTCTAGCCCTCTAGCCGTCTAGACGACGACCGTCTAGACGTCTAGACGTCTAGCCGTCTAGACGACGACACGCGTCTAGCCATCTAGACATCAACCGTCTAGCCGTTTAGCCGTCTAGCCGTCTAGCTGTCTAGACATCAACCGTCTAGCCGTCTAGACGACGACATGCATCTAGACGTCTAGACATCAACCGTCTAGACGTCTAGCCGTCTAGACAACGACACGTGTCTAGCCATCTAGCCGTCAACCGTCTAGACGTCTAGACGTCTAGCCGTCTTGATGATGACACGCGTCTAGACATCACACTTCTAGACTTCTAGACATCAACCGTCTAGCCATCTAGCCGTCTAGCCGTCAACCGTCGACGTGTCTAGATGTCTAGCCATCTAGCCGTCTAGACTTCTAGCCATCTATCCTCTAGACGTTGTCTAGCCTTTCAGTGGTTTGAGACAACCAAAAAACCTATAGTTTTCTTTGCCTGAAAGGGAGGTGTACTGGATGGAGATTCAGTAGGGAAGATTCACACTCATGAAGACATTCCTAGGCTTTGTATATTATTTACATTCCTAGTGGTAGATATTTAACAATGAAATATTTCACAGGAATGTGTTCTTTTTGTTAATTGAAGTATTAGAATAAATTGTATTTCTGTATTATTTTCAGGGCTCCACTCAAACTTGCCTATTTACTGTCTCCCATACATGGTACATCTTTGCCTTTGAGCTTTTTCAGATCATTTGCAATTAGCAATATAGGGTAATAGATTTAGAGATGGAAGGAAATTAAAAGGTAATTTAATGCAACTCTTTTACTTCGTACTTAAAAAGCACATATACTCCATCATGTGCTCTATAATCAAGCCAAATTGTATTACTAGAAAATGCCTTTTCTTGCCTCCAGACATTCACCAAGACTTGGCCCATACAATTGTGATACACTCTTCCCTCATCTCTGCTTTTCAAAATCCTTTTACTTCAAAATTCAGCTCAGATGCCACCTCCTCCCAAAAGCCGTCTCTGATACCTCAGAATTGAAAGTGTTTTCTCATTCTTCAGATTTTCTTCAAATGTTGTCTGGATCTCTCTTTTGCTCCTATGACCATCTACTTTAGCTGTGTGACCTTAGGTAAGTCACTGAAACTGTTTTGTTTTAGTTTTTTAAGGTTCTTTATCTGTAAGATGAAGATAATAATAGCACTTGGCTCTCAAGGCTATTGTGGTAATGATTACAAAGTGCTTACACAGTGCTTGGCATATACTAACTACTATATAAATGATAGCTATTGTTATACTTATTCATGTAAATAGATACATATGCATATGTGTATACATGTTTGTGTGTCTACATGTATTGTGATATGTATATGTGTATATGCTAGCAAAATCTTTTCTGCTTTTGACCTTACCTTATAATATATTCTTCATTTTCCCCCTTTATTTACAAGAAATGCCATTTTACTTTAGTTAATCAAAATCTATGCATGTGAATCTAAATAATCATAGTTTACTAAGCTATTTACCTAAATCTCAAAGTTCTTCCTCCCATTTCTAAAGTCTCTTATAATTTAGGATATGCTGAAGGTATTAAAAAAAACTATCGAAGGATATGATGTAATCATAGCCTTGCCTAATAGCCAGAATCAAACAACTATTAAGGATAGACTTTTCTCACTGAGCAAACTTTTTTACTGGGGAGACTAAAGCTGGTGGATCACTTGAATTTGGGATTTCTGAGCTACTACTAGTTAAGCAAATTGGGAGTTTCTTCATATACAAAATGAGGAGGGTAGACTAGATGACCTTCAAGATCACTTCCAGCTCTAAATCTCTGATCCTATCATCTATAATTCTGGGATTTATTGAGCCCTGTTGGTAAAACTGCTCCAAGGCTGTGGAAGCCTTTTATTAACTCACCAGACAACTCATCTCACCAGCTACCAAAGTCTTGGAGGAGGAGGAGGAGGAGGAGGAGGAGGAGAAGGAGAAGAAGGAGAAGAAGAAAGGAGAAGAAGAAAGAAAAAGAAAGAAGAAGAAGAAAGAAGAAGAAGAAAGAAGAAGAAGAAGAAGAAGAAGAAGAAGAAGAAGAAGAAGAAGAAGAAGAAGAAGAAGAAGAAGAAGAAGAAGAAGAAGAAGAAGAAGAAGAAGAAGAAGAAGAAGAAGAAGAAGAAGAAGAAGAAGAAGAAGAAGAAGAAGAAGAAGAAGAAGAAGAAGAAGAAGAAGAAGAAGAAGAAGAAGAAGAAGAAGAAGAAGAAGAAGAAGAAGAAGAAGAAGAAGAAGAAGAAGAAGAAGAAGAAGAAAGAATGGCAGAGTTGGAGAGAAGGGAGTATTTTTAAGTGGTCTCTGGAAATGAAATTCATCTTCTATAACTCACTTCCTACCAGAAAGTATTTTTCCTTCTTCATCCTATGTCTTCCCAAGGACCTCACATTTTTTCTCCTTTTCCAGCCCCTTTGCAACACTTTTTGATCTATTGCTTCCTACACACACACACACACACACACACACACACACACACACACACACACACACCACGGACCTCTTTCTGTGTCTCTATCCAAACTTTCACTAGCTTCATTCCTTTTCTTCCAATCCATCACCCTACATGGCCATCTCACTTTATAGAGTTCTATACTATATATAACATTACAAATATATATATATATATTTATATACATATGCACACACACAAGTAAGCTATTATTATTACTATTAAGTGGGAAGTGAAAAGCTTGATCAGTCTCCTGCAGTTGAGGAAAATCTACACAAAGGAACCAGGAAGATGGGCAATGGAAATTGTTCCAGTTCCCTTAAACTGCAGGTACTCAGCAGAAAGATAGAGTGAGAGAAGATGAAAAGAATATTTACTTTTAAATCCTTACCTTTCATCTTGGAATCAATATTAGATTTCAGTTCCAAGGTAGAAGAACGGTAACAACTAGGCAATTGGGGTTAAGTGACTTGCTCAGAGTCACACAGATTAATCTCTAGACAAATATTTATTAAGAACCTATAAGGTACCATGCACTGTACTATGCAACTTACAATTATCTCATTCTCAACTACCCTAAGGTTTGAGATTATTATCCCTAAGGGATAAGTGCTACACCCATTATACAGTGGAGGAAACTGAGACAGATCGAGGTTAAATGACTTGCTCAGGGTCCCCATAGCTTTTAAGTATATTATCCTAGATTTGAAATCTAATTCCAGGCCCAGGGCTCACTAGCTACATTGCCACTTATCTTTGAGACTCACATGCAGGGAGAAGGGGATGAATGTCTAAAATTTCCAAAAGCTTAGAAAACTCTAATCTGTCCTGTCATCATAAAAATGAAACAAAGAATTAGAGCTTGAAAATTGGGACAATAGAAGTGAGAAATAAATGAAGGGAGTATTTGTTCTAAAAGTCTTATGGCTTTAATTCAAAGTTTAATCTGAGATGACAGTTTATTAATGAGTTAGAAGTTTTCTTGGGTCTAGCTAATCATGGTCTCCATTGGATATAAGAGAATGATGGGGGAAAAATAGACAAAGCTATTTGGTCCTCTCACTGTCCAATGCTATCTTTTCCTTTACACTCAGTAAAAGGAGAGTACCAATACCATAATCTGATAATAAGAAAAATTTCCTTGATGTCCAAGTAAGAATCTGTGACTGTAATGATCTAAGATTTTCCAAGAGAATATAAGTATAAAATTGCAATTGATGATCTAGATTATCATTTCATCTCTTATAACTCTTATCCAGTCTCTTTTAAAGGTCACCTGAACTTAAAAATCCATCTTACAGTAGCCTGATTAGTCCTTGAAACCATGTAGCTCCTTCTATTCCTACTTAATATCAAATAGCAGACTACTCACTCTATTCTGGTATAAATACTTATTTCCCCTGACTTTCTTCTCCATCAGACTAAGGTCATGTTGAGTGACTTGAAGGTTATTGAGGAATAAAATCTACTTTTTGCATGAGGGCGGATGACTAAGTTGCCTGCCATGAGCATGAGAGGTAGCAAAGATATTAGATGATTAAATCCATTCTATGTAATTGACACACCACTGTCATTGCCAGAAAGAGCACAGGACTGCCGATTAGGATGTATGAATTACAGTCTTTGACATGTCTTCAACCTTGACATTGAGACATTATCGAGTCACTTCACTTCCCTGGCCCTCATGTCCTTTGTTATTTTTTTTCTGTGTTTGAGACTGAAATATATTAATTAGGTGGTCACCAAGGATTTAACTTCTAAATCCCAAAATGAATTACTAAAGTAAATGGAATTTATGGTAGTTTATTTACAATACAGGGAAGATATTAAGGAGAGAGAAAGAGAGAGAGGGAGAGAGAGAAAGAGAGAGAGAGAGAGAGAGAGAGAGAGAGAGAGAGAGAGAGAGAGAGAGAGAGAGAGAGAGAGAGAGAGAGAGAGAGAGGAAACTCTGGCTTCCTCTGAGCCAGGCAGAAATACTAAGGCCCTTATCAGGGAAAAGAGTCTCAAGATGATGGGCATTTCTCAGAGGTTTACACAATCAAGAAGGCAGGATCACTAAGTCAGCCTTTCACTCACCAACAGTGACCACAAAATGAAAAGCAGTCTGAGGTCTCCTGCACGAGTTCCTCCAGGGGTACAGTTCCTCCAGTCCAACTCTGAGTCAGAGATCTCCTCAAACCGAATCAAATATATCTTCTTCTGGCCTCTGGTCCTCTTTTAGAGATCTTTATCTCTTCTGTCACATCCCCTAAATTTCAAGTCTACCAATCACAGCAGATGCTTTTCTCCAGGACTGCCCACTCTTTAGTTCACACCTTCTTTGGTTAGATTATACCTTTTTGGGTTACTTAGCACCTTTTTTGGTTAGTTCACCTTTTGTTGTTACTTAACACCTTTTTGTAGTTAAAATGGGTAGATCTACTTGAAATACTGAGTTACCACCTTTTTGTAGATTAAAATCTAAAAATAGATTGTGGATTACAATTCAATCTTCCCAATAAAGGAAGAGCTAAGTACCTTCATTGTTACAATCAGAGGATTACAATTTAATCTTCACAATAAAGGAAGAGCTATGTATCTTCATTGTTATAATCCAGGGTGAGCTAAATTCAATCTTCACAGTCCTCATCTGTAAATGAATGGGTTAAATTATACAATCCCTTCCAGGTCTTTAAAACCCCAGTATCCTATAAAAGGCACTATTTATAGTCCTCAGTATAAGAAAGAGATGAGTCTCATTCAAGCCTACCTTACACTTTTTTTACAACTTTTTCTTGCTACACAATATAGAAATCTTTAGAGTCCTATGCTTTTCACTTACAAAGGTGGAATTTCCTTCCTCCAATCCCTTGGACCACTATTCTACTTTGAAGATTTCAGTTGGCCAAGTATCTTAAAACTCTCTCTGGACCTCAGTTTCCTCATCTGTAAAATAGGAATTTTCTCCACTTTCTTCTAAGAATTGTTGTGGAGATCCAATGAGATGTAACCCATGTGTCAAATGAGACCAAATGGATCAGATTCAATCTTGGAGACAGATCAAAATTAACAATGTGATAATATCACTTATCCATCAGGTTTTCTCTCTAGAAAATAATATCCAGGCTCATGGAAGCTCTTTGCTTGAGCTATAAGACTCAATAACAACTCTGAGACAAATTAGACAACTTAGACAACTATTATACTCAGCAACAATCAAAAAACAACTCAAGGCTTTCACTCAGCATTTAAAGGAATGCTCGTTGAAGACAGAAATGAACAGGGAATGGAGCTCATTTCATCACCCTCTTAGTGAAGCAATAAGAAACATATCACTCTTCCACTTAAGTGTGCTATTTACTTACCTATCCCCAGAACAATTGTCTTGGTGCTCACTTCAACAACAGAGAAAGTCAATGGAAAGGTTCAGACACCTGAGTACACTATGACAGTTGGTTCCATGCAGTATAATTTCTGTATTCTCCATTGTTCAACCACTCTCAAATACAACCCAGGAAGCTTGTTATGACTCTTGCTTCTGGCACTTTTTGTATCTCACATCTGTTTCTTAATAAGTCATAATTTGGGAAATACTCAGAGGTACAGGTAGGTGGCTTACTGGATTGAGGGCCAAGCCTAGAGATGGGGAGTTCTGGGTTCAAGTCTGGACTCAGACACTTCCTAGTGTGTGACCCTGGGCAAATCACTTAACCCCATTTTCCTAGCCTATACTACTCTTCTGCCTTGGAACCTATACACAATATTGATTCTAAAAGGGAAGGAAATGTTTTTAGCTCTCTAAAATGGTTTCTTCTTGTTGTTCTGGTTCTTTTCCTAGCACTTCTTGCCCTTGGTCCTTTCTAAGTATGTACCATAAGCCCAGTATTTTGGGAAAAAATAATATTTTTTTTCCTACTGAGGAAATATCTACTATAGCACATCCCTTTCTTCTGTCTCCCCAGCTCCTCAGAAGGAAAACATCATATTCTGTTAACAACAAGAAGTTTCTGATTGATCATCCTCCAAAAGACTGTGACACTCTGATTAACCATACTCACCATCCCAACAGGTGCTTATCTTTGGAACTCTTCTTTTGAAACTGTGTTTAGAATCAATGTATGAGCCTCATTACTTTATATTTACACATTACTCCTTCCCTCAAAACAGTGTTAGCCAGTTCCATCATCACTTTATTCATCACACTCAATTTCACATTACTTTTGTCCTTTTCAAAATTTCAAATCTGCTCTCAAAGAATGAAATTTTGCTTCCACTGAGGTCACTGAAAAGAATATACAACCATTCTAAAAGGATTTTCAAAAGAGGAACGTTCCCAGTGTACAAATTCTCAACAAATGTTGAGCAATAACAGATTCATTAGAATAAGTGTCCTAGGGGAAACTGAGTAGTTTAGTGGATTGAGAGTCAGACCTAGAGGCAGGAGATCCTGGTTCAAATCTGGCCTCAGACACTTCTTAGCTGTGTGATCCTGGGCAAGTCATTTAACCCCCACTGCCAAGTGTAATAGGAAGAGGAAGTTTGCAAAAGGACTTTGCAATGTACACTTCCAAGTGATTGACAGAGGCATGTGATAGAAAGTCACATGGGAACCTGGGATCAAGATCTGAGTGAAGGTTCCAAGGTTCCAACTGAAGAAAGGTCTCTGTCCTGAAAGAGGTTTGGAGATTGGAAGTTTTTCCATCTATATACCAGGTTTCTGACTTTTTTGGTGATACCAGCTGAAGAGAGAGGAATCTTGCTTGGACTAGTTGCTGGCAGTTGGACAAAGACTAAAGACCCACTTCTCTACTGGACAGTTTCATCTGAAAATCTTGGCTCAATACATTGGACTCCATTTGTAAGATTTGTGGTGGGGAAACAATTGTTTTAGCTTATTAAAAGTTAGGTTTAAAATAGCAGTTAGTTTTGGGATTAATTATAATAATTTTCCTTACCCTTTTCCCCTCTTCCGTTCTCAACCTTCCCCAAAATAAACCTGATTATTTATATGTTTCGTTCTTGTTCTTTCCCCTAACAAAATCCCACTATAATACTAGCCCTTACCAACAAACTGTGGCATGCACAGCAGCCATACACTAGTAAACCATCTTCGTAACCTGTTGGTAAGTTAAGGGTCATCTGCTTCAAGCATATGAAGACTTCCTCTGGTAGAAGGCGTGGATGAGAATAATTTGTAATTTGTAATAAAGGCAGAAGTAGGTGCTGTGGAGTTTGATCAGACATGGAAGAAGCCAGGGTCATACACTGAATCCTGAGTCATCACCAGCAGTCCTGACTTTTGTCTTGCATCTGGATTTCAATAACTATAGAAGAATGAGGCTGATGACTTTGTGCAAATTTGTCCAACTTTAATCCAATTCATGTGTAAGTCAAAAGACATCACCAGGGTACTTCTTCAAGTACAATGGAAAACAACCAACTATATAGTCCCAATGCTAGTTTTCCAATAACAGGAAATGAACATAGCCCCTCTTCTCACCAGTTAAAATGCCAAGAAGACCAAAACTAAGATCAAGAAATATATTTTTAAATAATATTTTATTTTTTTCTCAATACATGAAAAAAATTAACCTTTGTTTTTTGAAAACTTGTACCAAATCCTCACCCTCTCTCCCTCTGTCCCTTCCCATTTCCCCAGAATTGGAAGCAGTCTCGTATAGATGTTACATACAATACAATAATGTAAAACATTTTTTCACATTAGACTTTTATGAAGGAGAACTTGGAAAAAATGAAATAAAGTGAAATATAGTGATGTCTCAGTCTGCATTCAGATTCCTTCAATTATTTCTCTGGAGGCAGATGGCATTTTTTCATCATGAGTTCTTGAGGATTGTCTTAGATCACTGTATTGCTAAGAATAGCTAAGTCATTCACAAATCTTTCTCATATAATATTGCTGTAACTGTGTACAATGTTCTCCTGGTTCTGCTCACTTCATTTTGCATCAGTTCATGTAGGTCTTTCCAAGTTATTTGATCAAGAAGCAATTAAAAGATATTGAAGGACTAGTATATTTAATTGTCTCTATCTATGGATGCCTCATGTTTTGCATTATCATATGATTAAACATTACACCCAGGGACCCCAAATATGCAATCAGTGGGTAAAATACATCCATGTATTTTACGATGATCCTTGCTAGGCTCTGGACAGTGTTTTCTATCTTATATAAAATGAGTCCTCTTTGGGTATATGTCAGAATTATTGCCAAAAAAGAGAAGGTTTCACAGATATATTTCACCTTTCAGAAATCACACGTTCCTTTTATTGGAAATTGTAGGAGGTAGCAATGCCCCAGTTATATTCAACACAGCACGGCTTTCTCAAATTGCAAGGTAAATTGGACTATTTATATATGAGAGCATTTATAGGAATCCTATGTGGAATTCTTGAACAGGGGTACACACAATCACAGGAGAGGAACTACAACCCTTTTATGTCTTAAGCCTTAATCAGTCATCCCAGTATCTATATCCATTTCTTAAATCTCCCCCTTCTCCCAAGTCCTCAATACAGGAAAATTCTAGCAGCCTTTGCTCACACTATAGCATCTGGGTAAGAGCTGCTGAAAGAAATCCTATTGCTAGATTCATAAAATCTGTTCTCCTGAAATGTACTTTAACACAAACAAATCTAAGTTCCCCTGAGCTGACATGCAGCTTTACCGTCCTTTATCCATTCCTCCAGATGCCTATAGACAACCTGTATTCCATGTGCCCCAAATACATTTTTGGTAGCCAGTATTCCCTATCTGAATGAATTCTGTGAGCTTTGTTGAATTCATTTTCATTGGTGCCTTAAGCACCCAAAGATTTGACTGCAGTTCTGAGCAATGACATCTTTTTTATAACAGAACAAAGCTGAAGGCTTTGCAATTATAATGATTCTTTGGGAAGTCCCAAGAATAATAACCAATATGAAGCTGGAAAGGAGCTGAGAAGCCATTTAATCCAACTCAATTTACAGATGAGGAAACTGAGGCCAAGGAAGGCTAATTGACTTGCCCCAAATCACAAAGTGGTATTAGAGGCAGGATTTGAACTCATTTTTCTGATTCCAGAGCCAGAGTTCTTTCTACTGTACCAAAGCGTTTCCTTAGATAAGGGTTATTTGTGCCCAAACCAGTAGAGTTCTGAACCTGTATTAGTCAGATCAGCTGCAGCTGAATACACAGTACCTTGATCCCAATATGGTGACATAATTTTGGTCCTCTTTGAGTACAAAAGAAAACAAGCAACTGTGCCTTAAATGAGAAAACACATTTCCCTCCTTTCCTTGGGAAAAAAAAAATAGCTGAGTATGCATGACAGACAAGATGCATATGTTACTTGGTTTTGCTTACCTGTTTGGTTTGGTTTTTTATTCCTTTCAAGGGAAGACTCATTGTGGAGGAAAGGAAGATCTGAAAATGATGGTGATATAAGAACAAACATCAATATTACTTGAGCCAAATTTTAAATATTTTAAGAAAGCATCTGATAACACTAGTTCACTTATGATTCATTGCATCTAGAACATTCAGGATTCCAGTTTTAATTGCACTGGGTCCAACAGAAAGATGTTATTTAAATACTTTATCTTGTAACCCAAACTCAGTATTCTGGTTTATCATTTCCACAAGGAATAGACATTACTCTCTGCAAAAAATAAAACATATGATTAGATTTTAAAGAACCAAAATAGCATCTTTCTGACAGTAAATTCATTCTCCACCTAAAATGCTCTATCCAAGTATTTCTTTTCTTTTAAAACCCTTACCTTCTGTCTTTGAATCAATACTGTTATTGGTTCCATGGCAGAAGAGTGATAAGGATCAGGCAAGGAGGGTTAAGGAATTTCCCCACAGCTAAACAGCTAGGAAGTTTCTAAGATCAAATTTGAAAGCAAAGCTTCCTATCTCTGAAGCTGGCTCTCAATCTACTAGGTACCCCACATGTCTAAATATTTCAACAGGGGGCACAGATTTGATATAAATAGATTTTTGAACAAGTTTACCACACCTCTTATTGATGAGTTATACAAGATGCTGACAGGCCAAGAAATGTCTTGGTTAAAAAAAGCGACCCTTCTTAGAGGATACTAGGAAAGATAAACATGAGGAGAAGAGAAATTTATCATTCCACCACTTACTGGAGGAGATTGCATTAGAGAAAGCATTATTTTAGCTAAACATTTGGGAAGAAATCCAAAGCTGGGCAGCTATTTTTGGTGTTTACATAGAATATTTCATCTAAGGATTTCACAAACATCATCTGGCTGTGTTTGATAGGATCCTGGACTCTGGAATCTTGCTGAAACACTGTCTGCTATCAAGTAGAATTTTTGACACAAAATAGATCTATCTTTGACTCTCTCCAACCCCTCCACAGAAAACCCTCAGTTACCTAAAGGAAAGACCTGCCAAAATTGGGGCTCTAATTCCTTGTCTTCCCTTCGCCCTTTCCCTCAGGGGAAAAATTTAACTAATAGCCAGCTTAAAAATAAATATAGGTCAGCTAAGTGGCTCAATAGATTGAGAGCCAGGTCTAGAGCTGTGAGATCCTGGGTTCAAATCTAACCTCAAGCACTTCCCAGCTATGTAATCCTCGGCAAGGTACTTAACCCCCATACCCTAGGCCTTACTACTCTTCTGCCTTAGAGTCAATAGGTAGTATTGATTCTAAGATAGAAGGTAAGGGTTCAAACTATATATGTATATATGTATGTATGTATATATGTATATATATAATTCCATGGAACATAAATGCATTTATAAGAAAATTATGATGGAAATGCATTGTTAGAGGCTCTATCCTAAATAGAAGACTGGAAAGTTTTCTGAACTTAGTCAACTTTAATATGTATGCATCACCAAAATCTAATAATCAACAAAAATATTCATTTTTACCATATATTCCATATATGTAGCTTTCCTCTCTTAGAAGATGTTATTTGTTAAGTGTATATCACAGACTTTAGCTCAACCACAAGTTAAGCCTTTTACAAAGCACTGGAGAAGTCAAATCCCTATACAAAGGGTTTGCAATAAGAAATAAGCCATAACTATCACATATACTGGGTCCTAAAAGCCTAGATCCCATCCTGAGTGGCATGGTGGGGCTCTTTATACCACCTGAATAGCAAAAAGTCACCAACTATAAATTTTCCAGTGAGATACAGAACCACTAGACTTCACCATTTGTTCTGTCCCAAAGTAGTCCTACAGGTCTTACCATTTGTCCTAAAGATATGTCCTCCAGACCCCTAGGCATTGCTATATGACCTGATAATGTACCCTGACTTGGGCTTTGTCATGGGTTCTACAACTGGACCCTTAAGATTTCCAGATCTTTCAGTTCACTCTATAGTTGAACTCTTTTATATGTGTTATAACCTCCTCATTACAGATCAGGGACTGTCTCATTTATATTAGTTTTATATCTACTGTGAGCAATGCTTGGCACAAGGAAGGGCATAAAGAATGTTTTTCTATTTATTCATTCACACAAGGGAGATACCTTAAGACAAAGATAGAAGAAACTCATAGAGCAGTGATAGAGAATCTTTTAAAGGTGGAGTGCCAGGTCCTGCCCCACCTTACCCATCAGACTGAGTGCCATGCCAGCCTCCCTTCCAGAGACCATGTGTGCCATGTCCCTCCTCCCCCCTCATGCTGGGTGTGCCTCCCCCCTTTAACCCACACAGGGGAGGGAGGAAGGGCTCCCATTGGGGTGCTGGATGGAGGAGTGGATGAAGTGAGGACTGTACTTAGCAGGTATAGAAAAGGGGAAGGAAGTGGCCTGAGCACTCCATTCCCTCTAGCTCTGCCACCTGTGAGCTGCCTGCTTTACTCATTGTGTGCTCCCATTAGGTTGCTGGGCAAAGAGGCAGGGTGATGTGGAAAAAAAATGTTAGACAAGGTAGATAGGGAGGGGGAAGCAGTTCCACCCACTTCCCTCTGCCTTTTTAGTAATAAACTGGGGGGGGGGAAGGGCAGAGCACTCTGTGTGCCATCTTTGGCACCTGTGCCATAGGTTTGCCATAACTTCAACAGAGAGTGGTACTAGCCCTCCTTCTTTTAGAAGTGATCAAACAAAAAGAACCCCATTGGGAGGAATTTTTGGCAAAGATTCTGGAGTGGCTTTCTATTTCTTCCTCTGGCTCATTTACATGAAGAAACAGGGATAGGTGACTTTCCTAAGGTCATACAACTAGAAAGTATCTGAAGCCAGATTTGAAGTCAGTAGCAAGTTCATTCAGCTCATACTTCCTGAATCCAGGCCCAGCACTCTATCCACTGTGCCACCCAGGTGTCCTAAGATCACATTAGAAACTATAAATTATTGAATGGTAGGGGGAGGTAGAACTATAGCATCATATCATGATAAGGGATGCTGATAGAAATCAGTGATTTTTTGCCATTAAGTACAGCAGCATTCTTAGTGCTAGAATATATCCAGAGCACTGGATAGAGTCAAAAAACCTAGACACTTAATACTTATATGATGTTGGGCAAGTCAATTAACTTTGCTGAATCTCAGTTTCCTTATCTCTAAAATGGACATAACATTCATAATCATAAGGATTAACCTGAACACTCCTGAGTCTGTAGAGTTGGCATTGTTTGTGGCACCCCAATCATATGGTATTTCTTGTTCCAGAGAATTCTGCTATAGTCCTGGGCCCACTGATGCCATATTGGGACTTGCCAGCACTAACTATCACTACTTCCTGTATCTCTATGTCACATTTATTTGACACAGGTTGGGATGTGCTAAAGCACTGGGATGCCTAGACTTAACTAATGGCTATTAGGAATGAAAGGGTCTAGGAGAGTCTACAATCCCTGCCAGGCTATAGTCATCACACAGATGTGAATCTTACTACAGAAGAAGAACTTGAAGTTTTATTAAGTGTCCCAAACTTAATCTAGCATATTTTAAAGGGAAAGCATCAGATTAAGGAATGAGGAATATTGGTTCTCCTTTAAACTTTTTCATGTGACTTTGGGCAAGTTACTTAATTTCTGAGATCAAGGATTCAGTAATGTAAAATTCTCTTACTGGACCTACATGGTGATTGCTAGAAAAGAAAAGAAAAGATTCTTTGGAATAAAAGAACTATATAAATTCATGTTGATGGCTTAAAAGTTTTTAGCTCAAGGCATATGAAATGGCAGACAGTTACAGGAGACACATTGGTTGGCCAAACTATTTAAAATTTTATCTGCTCTAGAAGTTGGAGCTAGGGTTTTTATTGTGGTCCTGGCAAAGAATCTCTGAGTGATTCTATCTGAGAAGATAACTTCTGGCAAGTTCATTTCTGATTGGAGTGATTAGCTGAGGGGCTGACTTAGTTAATGATACTTCACCCTTTAAAATGTTCATTTGTGAGTTCAAGACTGCAGCAAACTGGCAGTGAAAGTTACCACAAGGAAGAGAGGAATCTCTTTCCTGTACTAACCAGATTTAGAATTTGACATAATCTCTTCAGGAATTCAAAGGAACCTTGCATATATAACAGTTGGTTATGCATACCACTCACTACAGTCTAAAATGATTAAAAACAAGCATATAGCACCAAAGGCTTTTGCAAATACTATGCATAATGAAAATGTGTGTTTTCATATATTTGCATATTAGTATCAAAGAAAATTACTTATTAAAGCAGATGTCAGAAATATTGTTATCAGTAGTTAGGTTAGAATGTCTGATCTTGTGTATTTGGGGTCTGTTCAAAGCTTCCCCTAATTTTGTTTTGTTTTGTTTTGTTTCTCAAAGGAATTTCTCCAACATCTTCTGGGCACACCTTTAATAACGGAAGATTATTCCCAATGTTCCAAAATAATCAGCAGGCTCTGGCAAAAGGGGATTCCATTTTCCTTTTATACAAAAACTAAAAGTCTCACGCATGGTTAGCTGACCAGTATTCAGGCTGCAGAAGGATCTGTGCCTTAAAACATTTGGCATCTGCCTCCCAGCACCCACCCTGGGAGTCCTTCTGCAAGAGGCTGCAGTATATGTAGACTTCTGCTCATCTCCTGTTTTTGTGCAGCCTTTTTTCTTCTTCATTTTTTTTCCGTTAATGAAAATACCAACCAGAGAAAACCAGTTTAGGGAACCGAACGGGTAGACAGTGGGGGATAATTGAGGGAGGACGGCGGAGACAGGTTTCAGTAGTTGCGCTATGCAGTACTGCCAGAGTGAAAACCCTGTAATGAAAGATGGATTCGTTAGACTCTGGACAGAAGGCAGTCCCACTGATCCTCTTGCAGCATTGCACACCTCCAGCCCGGACCATCCCAGTGCGCATGTGCGTCCGTGTTTGGGATACCGAATGAGCAGATGTCAGGCTGCTGCGCACACACACCTCCTCACGTTTTCTAGTTAGCTTTGGGTACTGTGTAGCCTTGTCACACACACACACACACACACACACACACACACACACACACACACACACCCTTCCTCTCACCCTGGGGAACTATACTTCCGTGCCCTGTCGGGATATTACACAGCATTAGGAGCAGCAGCTGCGGGGAAAAAGAGAGATGCTCCCCTAGGACTGGCTGGGAAGTGAAAGAAGGCGAGAATAGGCACGCGAGGCCCGCCCGAAGGGACCAATAGTTCCATCCCGCCCTTCTCCCAAGTTAAACAAATAAACCCTCCAAGTAGGAGCATAGCTACCTAGCTAGGCGAGCGGGCTAGAGCAGAGGAAGGAGGGGCCAGAGGCTGGGGAAGATGAGCGCTTATCAGCTCTAAAGCTCAGGCTTCGCAGTCTCGACCGTGGCTCGGCCCTGACACCAGGGTGAAAAGAAGATAGGGTCAGAGCCAGGGTCGGGAGAGAGGGCGTGTGCCTCTGCAAGATGAGCCCCAAATCTCCGGGGGGGAGGACGGGGGGGCGGGAAGCTGAATCTAAAAACTACCTCTGCCTCCTACTCTTCAGCTCCCTTTACTCTCGGCCTCCTAGTGTCCCGCCCCCGGATTCTGTCTGTCTTAGATATCTCCAGAGATCTCCAGAGATAAAGCAAAGGGAAACACCCCAGAACACAGCTCTGAATTGGGATGAGTGCAAGGCAATCCCCCCAAATCTTCTCCCGCCCCAGTCCCCGCCAGGGACTTGAAGGGGAGCGGGGAGCAGACCCAGGTCAAGTGGTCCCGCCCTGGTGACGTCATGAAAGGCGGGGTGGGGAGGGAAGCCAATCTCCTCCCTCCTTTCCCGGGACCTCCTCCGAACACACACACACACACACACACACACACACACACACACACACACGCACGCACGCACTCACGCACGTACGCACGCACACACATACACACGTACACACATATTCACATTCACTCACTCCCGAGAATCTTATACCCCTGAGCTAAGCACCTCGAGAGTGTTCTTTAGAGCTCCCCTTAAAGGGTAGAAATACCAGCAACAGGACAGATTGTACTAATCCCAAAATTATATGCTTTGGTTCCCCTTCTCCACTCTAAAAGCTTCCACTTTCAGGGTTAGAGCTTGTTGCACCCGATTCTTCCCTGTATTTATTTTATATCGCCACCCTTCACTTCCTACTTCTTAAAAAAACCGAGTCTTAAAAAATGTAGGATGGATAGATTGTGGATAATTCACTCGAAAAAGTGAATTAGATTTCCCTCTTTTCATTGCCTTTATGACACACACATTCGTGAAATAGTTGTTTTTCCCCAGTTCATTTGGATTATAAAATCTCAGTCTATGTTACCTATTTGTCGCAAAACAAGAAAGATGAAGAGAAGAATGTAGGAGGAGGGACAAGAAGAGGGCAAGCCTATATTAAGCAACTACTTTGTGCCAGGCACTTTGCTAAGCGCTTAACAAATATCATCTCATTTGATTTCAAATAGATATCGATTTGTATATGAATCAGAGAACAAAATACAGGAGAAGAAAAAACGGCCTCTTTATGTTTATTATTTATAATCTCTCGCATTTACAAACCTGTCTTTGTTATCTTTCACACTGCGTCTAGCTCAAACACTGCAGAAACACTGACTTGAATAACAAACTGTGGACACTTTGTATTGCACCCATCAAAAAAGCGTACGTGAGAGTTGGGAGACTGATCTGAATCCAAGAAAACTGCAAACTACTACCACTCATATTTCACAGTGCCACAATAGTTATTCAATCTATTTTACCAGGAAATAATTTTTGCAGGATACCTCTCACCCTTTTTCTGTCTCTCTTCATTCCATTTTGTCCCCTCCCCGTCAAAAAAAAAAAAAAAGTGAATGGGGCCTCCCTCTTTTCTGCAGAGGAAATTGTATTGAATTCATGTATTTATTAACCCAAGAATGAAATACATCAGATTGCGTGTGAGTGCATGCTCGTGCATGAATGCCAGCGCGCTCTCGTGGGAGTGTGTGAACGTGTGTGGAAGTGTATGTGTGTATGGACGTGTGTGTGCGTGCTGTGTGCTTGCTGGTACTCCAGGCTGCATACTAAGCTCAGCTGTTGAATTGGAGAAAAGGAGGGGGGAGGCTAGTGCTTGTGTGTTCGGAGAGGGAGGTGGAGAGGGAAGAAGGGGGAACGACCCTCCTGGATTCACAGACCTTCCTCTGCTTTCCCCCCTTTCTTTCTTTTTCTCTAGAAACTCCCCTGCAGTATTAAAATGTTAAGGTGGAGAAAGGATTTTTCGATAAACGAATTCCTGGTGGGTACTGGGGTGCAGGAAGGAATGAAGAAGCAGGTTAAAAACCTATCAAGAAATAGTGAACTGGGAGCGCAAGGACTCCCCAGCTAAGGAGGTGTGTGTGTGAGGGGGGTGGTCACACAGCCCACACCTCGGGCAAAGACGGGGAGAAGATGGAAAGAGTGAAAATGGAAGATGCGATAGTGGTGGTGGTGTGGACATTTTCACCGCGGGGAGGAAAGATTTCTTTCGGCTTGCACATTAACGGGAGATATCTGGATAATTCCAGCTTCTGATGACTATAAATGGCGATTCTCTTCCAAGGTGCCTATATAAAAAAAAAAAAATCATTCCGTGTCATCCCCCACGTCAGGCCTACTCGTGGGCGTGAGGCTGTACTTCCTCCGCCCCCTCCTAACGGAGTGAACCATTCCCAGCTCTCTCTCTCTCTGTGTCTCTCTCACTCTCTCACTCTCTCCATCTCTCTCCTCCCTCTGCCTCCCCTCTCTTCAAAGTAGTCTTCTGCTGCTGCTGCTGGAACTTGTTGGCAATGCCTATTTTTCAGCTTTCCCCCGCGTTCTCTAAACTAACTATTTAAAGATCTGCAGTCGCAAATGGTTTTACTAAATGTAGGATGGGACTTAAGTTGAACGGCAGATACATTTCACTGATCCTCGCTGTGCAAATAGGTAAGTGAACTGCAAAATGATATCTCTTGTCTTATGCACCCCAAACCCAGCCGATGCTTGTAAGATTTCGACTGTCTAAATAACTTAATCGGATTGGCCTCACGGGTGCAGAGGTGACAGGTAGCTTACACTCGGCTGATTGCATTAGGATTTTCTTGCAGAGCTAGTAAAATTCAAAAGGGACAAATTGGTCATCGGTCCACTCCTTAGATACTCTCCGTCCCGTTTTCTTTTGCCTAACTGAATAGGATAGTTTTGACTTGCCAGGAAAATGTTTGTATGTGGTTGGTTGCTTTTCTTCCTCTTTTTATCTGGTAATCTATATTTGCTTCTGTATCTAGACTCTTAAGGTATGTCATGGATGCTGGAGGAATGGCATTGATTCCCCAGCATACAAAAAGGCACATTTTAATGGGACAAACGGGTAAGAAAGGACAGGAAGGAGATGGAGAGACAGAATTGGAAAGTTTGTGTGCCTGAAAGCAAAGATATGTGGGGTTCCAGCTGCTGCATATAGAACTTTGTCATTCCCCCCCCCTTTCCCTTCCCCCTCTCCCAGCTGCAGTGTTTGCCCAGGGAACCACATTAGGTACACGGTTTATTTATCCTTGCTGCAGTATTTGCACAGTGCTGTATGAGGAGGGGGGTGTTAAAATAATAGATAAATTCACAACCTGAAAAGGGGAAATAATATTAAATGTTACATTAAATGCATGTATGCATTTAGAAATATAATTAACATTTGAACATCCTTTTGATGACAATTTGATTAGTTGCATATATGTCTCTGATCATAAGGGCTCTCCAGATATATCTGGTGGATGTTTTATATTATGTGTAAGAAAGGAGTTTAAGGTACATGAGTTTCTAAAGTACCATCTTGTTTAGGGAGGTCAGATGTCTTTGTTCACCATTTTGTGTCAAGGAATTTATTATTTTTTTTTGTAGTTACACTTGTCAAACATTTTGGCATTTAGAATGAAGAAAATGCTATAGAAAGATTAAATGGAATCCTAAACTGTGCCACTTAGTTCAATCATTAATTAAATTTGATCTAAATTGAAAGGGAAGCAGGTTACTAATAGATTCAGGAATAGAAGCTGGGGGAAAAAACCCTCTTCAAACGGGTTTTCTGCAGACAGAGGATTCGTTGCCTCAGATCTTTGCAGTCTATAGCATTCCTTGCAGACAGATCTTTGCAGTACTGGGAGGGGGATGATGAGAGTTAAGAGAGTAAGACTTAAGGTGGGGAGGAAGGAAGCTACAAATGGTAAAAAAAAAATTCTATCTTTCAGAGAAATCTGAAGGGGATATTGGTTGGATGCAATTTGTACAGGAAGACAATGTTTTCAGTCCGATGTTTTTAAGTGTCTGAAATCATCTAGTGTTACTGAGCCATTTTCCATTTTCTCATAAAGCTTTTTGAGATCTGAGAAGGGATGAATGCCAGAGGGTGTGTGTGTGTGTGTGTGTGTGTGTGTGTGTGTGTGTGTGTGTGTGTGCCAATTTCTTCTAAGAATTTTTAGGTTTTTTTTTTTTAATTCTGCCATTCGTTCACATATCTAAAAATATCTTCTATTTGTGAGGAAATTTGTTGAAGCTGGAAGTAAATGTACCTCCAGTTCTAATCCATGGATTTTCAAAAAGCATGAGAAGACAGTTGGTATTAAGATATAGGATTTTATCTTATTAAGGCAATTTTAATATTTTCCTGGGCTCCCATCCCAATAGTGTGTAGTAAGATTTCTGTTTTTAAATCTTGTGAAGAAAGACCTTTCTTCATAAATGGACAGGGTTGGGGTTCAAATTAGATGGTGCAAATGCTGGAATTGGAGTTTAGGCTATTATTTGTTCCCAAATCTATGTCCTTACCCTCAATAGATGCTTATTCTTTATTAATTCATGGTTGGTAGTTCTCCGGAATCTTTGACATTTGGCAAGAAAAGTGGAAATGAAGTGGGAGGGAAAAGACAGAAGGGAGGGGGTTGGGATGAGGAGAGAGAGGGATTAAGAATGAAAAATCTTGGAACCAATGAAGAGATGAATGAAGATTTTTTTAAGAATTAAAAAAGACAGAGGACAAGGTTTAAACGTAAGGACTTATATTTTGCTTGAAAGACTCAACTAGAGGCTCAATTAAAAAGAGTACATTGACTTGTTCTATCTAATATATGTTTTCTAATTCTCTAATGTTCAACGGGTCTCTTTTTACAATAAGACATATCAAAACAAGTTTTAAGTTTCAAAAGAAAATTTAGAGAAATGTTTTTGGGCTTCTTGTTTTAAACATATATCAACATGTGTACTCTGTGGGTCTTTTCCTCCAGCAGCTCTGGAAGGTGTGATAAGTACCCTCCCACCACTACGAAGTCCCTCTTCTCTAACTTTATTCTTTAAAGAAATAAGCAAATAGAGGTTGCTCCATTTTTCACCTGAGGTTGTCCAAGGGAAGTGGATGTATTCATATGAAGAGAGGAAAGAAGGATTTATTTTTCTACTATAGCATTGAATTTCCTGGCATTTTCTGCTCTGATGAATTTCTGGATTATTAGTGATACTTTTGCTGAGTCCTATTTAAAACCTAGGCCTCTCTTTCTCTCTTTGTCTCTCTCTATCTCTCTCTGTCTTTCTCTCTCTGTCTCGGTGTGTCTCTGTCTCTCTCTGTCTCTGTCTCTCTCTCTCTCTCTCTTTTTCTGTATGTGTGTGTGTGTGTGTGTGTGTGTGTGTGTACGCGCGCGCGCGTATCTGTCTCTCTGTCCTCTGACCCTGGTTTGTGACAGAGTTACAGTATCTTTCTAGCGGTCTGCATTAAATAAGCAGTCCCGGGCTGGACAGTTCCCTGTTAGTTATGCTCAGGCTGTTTGCTAGTTTAGGAGGGCAGCTCTTTCACGTTGTCAGTCTTCCTATTTAGACCCAATCCCAGTAGAGTGGGTTAGTCCAGGACAAGGAAGGGGTTTCCTACTGGGGGGATAGAGTAATGCTGGAAAGTCCCTCTAAAAAAAAGGAAGGGAAGGAATAGAGCTCAGAGCTGGGAGACGTTTGGCCAGAGTCAAGACTGAAGTCTTAGGTAAGGTGTCTTCGAGTCCGCCTAAAGGCTGATTTTGCTTGTGGCCTGAAAAGTAGGGCCCTCACCTCCATTTCACCTCTGTCCCTTCCAAATCCACTGTACCCTCCAGCCACAAGGCCACACTTGGTGCAGCAGCCGCTGCGGGGAAAGTAAATGCTGGAGACCCGCTGGGGCTTTGGGTCCCTTCTGTTGTCCAGAATCTGAACGTATTAAATTACATCCACAAGCTTCCAGTTCGCTTTCAGTTTGAAGAGGTGGTGACCATCGGGAAATGCTGTTAAAAGCCAGACGAAGTCCCTGGAGTTCACCTCCCTGGGATCCACTAGTGATCCAAAGTGGGAGAAAAAACCCGCTTTTCTCTTCCTCTACAAATTCCCTCCCGCCCCCCCCCCGCCCCTCCCTTCCCACAGACAACGCCCCCCCACCCCCGATTTTTCTGGAAAGGCAAAGAGATTCGGATATACCGGCTGCCTGTTCCACTCTGTTTTGTGGGGATTTTCCGACCCTAGACACATCCACCCCCAAACAACGCACTCCAAGGAACTATAAAGCTCCAACAGTCTCTTGCCTCGGGGTTGCGGACCCTTCCTGCCTCACACGAGTGATTTTGGAACTGTGTATAGACTCGAGAAAAGCGAGGGGATACGCGTTGCATCCCTTTGTAGCGAGGTTTTTCTGAGCTCAAATAGGATTGCCGGAGGCACCAAGGATTCCTGGGAGAGGAAGCTGTCACAGCCCCATGTTAGGATTGTAGAGATAGGCAGGTTTTTGTTTTTCCGGGGTGAGTGTAGGGAATGCCTAGAAATGAAATCCTTTCCGCAGCACTACGTAGAGGTGAGATGAGGTAAACCAGTTCCCCTCCCCTTGTTTCCACATGACCGCAGCACTAGCCTCAGTGGACGTGACACCAGCGAGACCCAAGGAGACACATATACAAAGGCTGTGAACCTAAAATATTCAGCAACCTCTCCTTACACTACTTAACCCTGCAGTACAGTAAACATCGCTCCTTCAACCCAAATTCACATAAGCGAGCTCGTGAGAAAACAGACTTCGTTGCAGAAAATGATTTTTTAATAAGAAGTTATTTTACAATTCTGATGAAGCCTACTAGGGACATGAAATTTTCTCCGATTATACTTTTGTATCCAGCTCTTTCAATGTCTCAGTGTCTCTTAGACTTCTGAGATAATTTAGTACAGTTCCTTCCTTTTGCAGCTGGAGGTGAAGTGATTTGTCCAAGGTTACACAGCTAGTTATTGGTCAAGGCTTGAATGAGCCCGGACTTTACCCCGATGGTGGTATTTTAATTTCAATTCTAGTGAAAGATGAAGCGCATAAGATAACTCCCTCCCCCCAAGCCTTTCTCTCTCACAGGCACCGCACAACCACACACCACCACCACTCTACATTGGTTCAAAGAAAAAAAAAACATATCACCAGTGCAGCTGGTGAGCCCTTCCCTGTGTATTAAGTGCACCATATATCAAGTGTATTTTTGATTGGGCGGAAAGTATCTTTTAGACGAAGATCATAGGTTCCTAAGGACCTTGCAAGTAGAGAAATAGAACCCAATATCTCCAACATTTCATTGTTTAAGGAAAAAATTGGAGGATGGGAGTCCTTTCCATATATTCGTATTATTCCATTTGTCTTTCCTTCCTTCCCATTAATAGTTTGTCCATGTCCAGATGTTGGAGAAGCCTCTCTCAGGCTTCAGAAACAAAAATTAACAAAATGAGATCAGAGATTTAGCCATGAAGGTAGTGTGGGGGGAGGGGAGTTAGCAAATGGGAAGTGAGATTTGGGAGAGGAAGGGTCTACAAAAAGAAGAAGAGCATCTTTCTCCTTTCCCTCTCGCGATTCCTTACATTCCCCACCCTAGGCCCCAATCTACATAAGACTGGTGGCTTGGTGCCCGTCTGGGTTTTCAAATCTGTCATTCTCAACACTCGTTTCTCATTTAAAATTAATCCAGTCTGGTGGCTGGAATGCTAATGGGAGCGGGCCATTCGGGTGAGTTGGAGAAAGAAGAGAAAGAGCCTGGGTCCTCTCCCGGGCGTTTGAGGCAGTTGCGGCAGCTTCAAGACAGTGTCCAAAGAGGAAGGGCTCGGAGGCTGGGACCTTGGACCCGGGGCATATCTCTGGGGAGCCCGGGGGCCAGTGCTTCTGCAGTGCGGGATTTGATTGTGCTAGGAGCTGGTCTCCGCCTCTGTGGTGCTGATGTGTGTCCCCCTCCCTTACCCTCCTCCCCCGCAGCGTACCTGGTGCAAGCGGTGAGAGCTGCAGGGAAATGCGATGCAGTCTTTAAGGGCTTTTCCGACTGTTTGCTCAAGCTGGGCGATAGCATGGCCAACTACCCGCAGGGCCTGGACGACAAGACAAACATCAAAACCGTCTGCGCGTAAGTTTCCCTGCTTTTGTGTTTCTTTACTTTCAAAACGCTGCACATAACTTTGAAAACTCTGCTCCTCCTTCCACCCATTTCCTTCTCTCTACCGCTAGATTCTTTGTCCATCTCCCTCTTCTTTTTCTTCCTGGTTCCTCAATCTACCTTCTCCCCTCCTTGCTCCCCTTCCTCTTCCTTTCCCCTCCCCACCTTACTCTTTCTCCTCCTCTTTCCTTCCTCTCCGTTTTCCTCTCTCCTACTCTTTCCTCCTCCTCCCTACCCTTCTTATCTTTCTCTAAGAAAAGGCGTGTCATACAGTACTAAGGAACCTCTAGGCAGTCCAAGTGATTATTCTCCAGCCCCTTTGAAGTTCCAGCCTGTGCTTGTAGTACACTGTGCTCAGAGGGTCATTAGATGAGGGAGTCTGATTTCTCTCGCTTTTGATTCACTGGCCCCCTCAGGGTATCTGTACATTTTCTGTCTGGGGGGAAAAAAAGCACACAAACTCGAAAATAGGCTTAAATCTAGGAGGATACGCGAAGTATGTATACATGTATGAGGGTGCCCTTCTTTATCAGAATTTCCAAGTAGAGGGTGGAAAATTCCATTTTTACTTTCTTCCGGTAGATTAACGCTATAATAGCGTCTGTCTGCCCTGCATCTCCGCTGGTTAGCTGCTTAAGGCCGTTAAATAAAAAGTATCATTATTTAATTATTGCAACAATGGCCAAAAGGATGCTGGTGTCAGAGGGAAGAAAAGAAGAAATAAACTGATATTTCCGTCCCTTTTATGATATATTGTTAGTAAATAGTCTCCATTATTGCCCGCTTAGTGGCTTTTTTTTTTTTTTGCACCACGGTAACTGAGGAAATGAGAGACGGGCATGGAAAGTCTGATTGAGAAAAACAAACTTAATAAAAAAAAAATTTTTTTTTCTCTAAGGCAGAGGAACCAGGTCGCTTACTTTAGCTTTTTTTCCTTCTTTCTCCGGGATTGTTTGGTCAAGGTCTAGAACCTAGAACGCCGATTAAGGGTCTTTCTATATAATGTAGCCATGCTCCTGAGATAATTAAATGTGGCTCCTATCTAGCTTTTCCCTTTGACTAGGAAGGAATTGCGCTTTTCTGCAGGGAACTGGAAATATTTTAGCTGCAGCTGCTCTGTACCTCTTCTCTTCTCCCTCCTCCTGCATTTTTAAAGAGGGAATTTTCCATGCAACCGGAGTGCCTGCCCTTTCACATACAGTAATGCAGCCTGGAGGCGGAATTGGACGAACAAAGATTACAGTAGTGTCAGTGATTTCTTCCATCCTACAAAATCAAATCCTTACCCTCACAGTCCCCAACTCCTCCGCCCTCCCCAACACCAGTTTGAGATTTGTTTTTACTAATAAACCAGGTCTACCCCTAATGCCAATGGAGACCCGATACAATGGTTCCAAAAGCCAAACTAGAACGGTGGAAAGGGGCGTGAATTTGAGGGTCCTTCCCCACGAGCATACATCTCTCCTCAAACAAGTGGTGGAAGAGAGGGGTCTATCTATAGCTCTATCGACAAGTAACTAAAAATAGAGAGCCGCCCAAATTCTCGGTTATTTTCAAGGATCTCGATGATTTGCCAGGCTTTTGAATTATTCAGCAGGACAGCGACCTCATTAGTTACTTTATGAAACGGGAAAATGAGTGGTATCGTGCTACCCTCGAGTCTTATGCCTTCTTTGAGGTCCTAAATACAACTCAGTTAAAGAAGAGCTGATTTCTTTCAATGGATGGTAGAGTTCCTCTGGGTTCCAAACATCGCACACAGCCGCATAACCTCCAGCCCTCATCTCCCCCAGGGGTCCCTTGCCTGCCCTACCTACTCTCCCACAAATCCGGTCCCTGATACCCTCTCTCCACCTGCATCAATAAAAATAAGATGGGGAGAGATTTAGTCGCCCTATGGGAGGCGCAATTACTGCAGGTACACCGCAGAAGGCACTGGCTCGGTCCTTCTGTCATCTCACTCAATATTTTGTTATTTATTGTAAATTGAAAAATCCGAAAAGTTCAAGTTGAAGCCCACCCTCACCCCCTCACACTACCAAACAAGGAGTGCTCATGAATTAGTGGCTAGAGCTTGATGTAGAATTCAGACGATGCAAACAGAGAATATTTCATATATATGCACACATATTCACGTATGCGTGTTTAGAGACACAGATATACGAATGTATTGTGTGCATCTATTTAAGGGGGTGGCGGCTATTTTATGGTGGAAAGGGGGGGGAGTACAGAGAGCAATGCCATTTGATACATTCGAGGCAAGTTGGCTGTCGGACCCTTAAAGTTGGGGAGATGGAAGTGACCCAGGTCCTAAAGGAGACAGCGCCCCAGTAATCGATGATCACGGGTTGAGATTATATTTAGTACCATGATCTATTTTTGGCTTTCAGAGGAGGAGGGGGGTAGAGAACAAACGAAAAAGGACAGACTTGATGGGGGTGGAGGGGAAAGAGGAGAGAATTGGTTTATGAATGCATGAAAAGTGTCCAAAAAGGACAGGTGAAGGGGAGGGAGAGGGAAAGCCCCCTAAAGACCTACCTCGCCTCTGACCCAAGGTAACCCAGCTGAGGTAGCTAAGCGATTTTTAAGCTTGAGGGGCCACAACCTCCTCTGACCATCAGTCTTGGTTTTACAGCTTTGGCTTTAGAGAGGAATTGGAAATGGCCTGTAATCCAAAGTCCATGGGAAACTGGGGAAAGAACCTGCAGTAGATAGTAGATTCCGTTTCCATGAGTAAGGAATAGTCTAGCTCATGGCACACACTAATGGAAGGTTTGGGGATCAATGAGGCTCAGTAGCAAAGATTAGGGAGAAACCATAGATTAGAAAGCGGAAGAGAAAATGGGAGAAAATGAACAGGAGGATAAGAAATCAGAGAAGGGTAAAAGTGAGAAAAGAGAGACCGAGAGAGAGGAGGGAGAAGGGGGAAGGGGAAGGACAAAATGGAAAGGGAAAAGAAGAGAGGGGAAGGAGGAGTCGGAAAAGAGAGAGGGAAAGAAATGAATAAGGGTAAAAAAGAGAAGAGAAAGGGAGACCAAAAAAAAAAAAAGGAAAAGGGAAGGAGAGAAGAAAGGACGGCGAGAGAAGAGCCAGGACAACGAAAGAGAAAGAGAGGCGGAGGGAGTTGAAACGGGGGAGGGGGGGGGGGAACCATTGGAAGAGAGACGTACAGATTAGGCGAATGAGGGAGTGGAGCAACACATCTTGCGAGTTAAGAGGCATTAATAGGAGCCAGCTTGCAGGGTTTAGCAATGTTTTCCTTGCTTTCCCCAAGGAAGACTAGCAATCTGTTTGTCGAGGCCACGGTGCCAATGCCTCGAGATTGGTTTGGTCCTAGCCTGCCCTACACTGCACTCCTTCGTAGCTACAGCCCAGAATTGAGTGGAGGTGGGTAGGGTGGCGGAAACCAGGGCTCTTGCGACAAAGCAAGGAGGATGCTGTGACTATCGTGACAGTCTAAGGACGTCACGACTTCTTTGAGTTCTTGCAACTAGATTGCGGAAGGTGGGAGTTAGAGAGGCGAGAGGGTGAGGGATGCGGCGGCTGGTGAAGCAAACTAAAATGGGGTGGGCTGGGTGAATAAATGGATAGCAACCAAATGTGAGTTTCCCAATCTGGTGAGTTTCCCAATCTGCTGAGCTTCGGGGAAACCGCTATGAGAATGGCTAGGGACTACTGAGGGGAGAAAGAAATTTGAAGGCGACTTTGATAAGAGGCGGGGTGGTGGGAGGTTGGGATTAGGGGTGTTAAACTATCGAGTAGCCGCTTGGGGTAGGGAGTGGGGCTGGTAACAGTGGGCTCAGGTCAAGGTATAGAAAATGAACGTGTTCTTCCCCTGCTTTGTTGTGCTTTGTTCCTCGCCAGATACTGGGAGGATTTCCACAGCTGCACCGTCACAGCTCTTACGGATTGCCAGGAAGGGGCGAAAGATATGTGGGATAAACTGAGAAAAGAATCCCAAAACCTCAAAATCCAAGGCAGCTTATTTGAACTATGCGGAAACAGCAATGGGTCGGCTCCTTCACTCCGGCTCCCGACCTTCCCTTTGCTCTTGGCGTCTCTCTCTGCAGCTTTAGCAGCCTGGCTTTCCTTCTGAGGGAGGGGCACCAGGCGCCCCCGGCAGACACACACTCACTTCATATTATTGGATTTATAGAGGAAGTATCCATCCGTTTTTTGGGGACGTTGTGATTCTCTATGATGCTGAAAACATTCATATAGGATTGTGGGGAAAAACAAAAAACAAAACAAAACAAAACAACACGTTATTCTCTTTTAATTTTTCCCTCCTTGTGTTTTATTTGCCAAATGTTACCAAACAGTGAGCAACAACAGCCAAACCGGACCTCAGCTTTATTAAGTCTTCAAATGGAAAAAGAAAAACGCGAGCCCCATCCCCGCTTTTTTTTCTTTCTTTCCTTCTTTCTTTCGTTGTCTTTTTTTTTTCAAAAGAATCTCAGGAACGGCCCTGGGCCGCCTAATATATTAATCATGTTAATACATGAGAAATGATGGGCTCCTCTTAATAGGAAAGAAAATGTGGAGAGAAGGCCACGGGGAATGAATTCAAGATCGATGTCCACGTGCGAAGCATCTAGTGAATAATTCACAGTCTCTATCGCATCTATCTTCCACAGAATCTTGTTTTGATCATTTCCACTGCGAATTTCTCCTCAAGAAGAAAGAAAAGAAAAAGGACAGATTTAAAAAAAAAATTTAAATGATGGGGGAATGGGGAGGGGGAAGAGATGTATCAAATGACCACAGGAACCGAATGCTGCTAGGGTTGCTGGGAGATTAGCTTTACCTGCTGTTGTCAATGCATCTTTCCAAGTTCACTGCCTTTATTTTCCCTCCTCTCTTTGTTTTAAATGTTACACATACAGTAATACCTGAATATCCAACGGTATAGATCACGAAGGGGGCTTAAATGTTATCCTAAAATACAGTATAACGATTTTGACATAAAGAGCCTTGATTAAAAAAAATAAATAAGAGAGATGTAATTTTAAAAAAAGTTTATTATAAATTAAATTCAGCAAAAAGATTTGCTACAAAGTATAGAGAAGTATAAAATAAAAATTATTGTTTGAAATGAGGGTTGTCATTTGTTTCCTATATCCTGCCTGCTTTCTTTTTCACTGATTTCTCCAATTAAAGTGACAGGGCTCATGGAGGAGAGGATAACTGGGAAACTGAAGCTTATTTATCTAGGGGAGAGAGAGATTATAAAAACCTTTCTATTCAACAACTTTCACCTTAAAAAAAATCATAACAGTTCCTTAAAAGATAAGCTCATGACCTGTTAACTCTGTAGGGACAATACTTTCTTGTGAATTGTCCAATTAATAAACATAAACAAAACAAACAACAACAAAAAAAAGCCCTTCTGGTTTCTCTGAGGTTTGGTAATCAAAAAAGAAAAGAACAGAATAAAACATATCCACTTGGGGTTAGAAGGAATTTTTTCATGATGTAAAAAGAAAAAGAAGGGGAAAAAATAGATCCATAAACACTAGAGTATTATGCTTTCTTTTCTCCTTCTCCCTTGGGTCTTATACTATAGGTTAAAACAGCAGGCACTGCAATCGCTATACAGTATAACTCAAAACACTTTTCTTTAAGCCCACGTGCAGAATAAGATAGAATGCTTTGTGGTGGGGAAAAGGCAGTTCTGAGCTAGAAAAGGAACCACCATTAAGGGCTGCAGAAGAAGGGACAGAAAGGCTGTCTTCTCTGGCAGGGATCAGATGAATCCTTTCATAATTAATAAGTGAACTCAGCTGAAATGGTGGGGCCCTATTGATTTGGCAGCAGAAGCTGCTTTTGCCTCCTCTATTTTTAGATTCTTTGTGTCTTTATAAAGAAGTAAACATTGAAGAGTAAACAAGGCCATTAAGGACTTGGACTGAAATCTATAGGAGAGAGGTACTGAAGCTAGTTTAAGATTTGGGGGTTTTTTTTCCTTTTGTTTTTGTTTTTCCTTTTGAGAGAAAGCTAGCTTGATTTCAGAGAAATTAAGAATATAGTAGGGAGGTGTGAAGATGTGAGGGAGGGGATGAAGCTACCTAAAGATCATAAATAAGAGAGAGAGAGAGAGAGAGGAGAGAGAGAGAGAGAGAGAGAGAGAGAGAGAGAGAGAGAGAGAGAGAGAGAGAGAGAGAGAGAGAGAGAGAGAGAGAGAGAGAGAGAGAGAGAGAGAGAGAGATGAGAGAGAGAGAGAGAGAGAGATGAGAGAGAGAGAGAGAGAGAGAGAGAGAGAGAGAGAGAGAGAGAGAGAGAGAGAGAGAGAGAGAGAGAGAGAGAGAGAGAGAGAGAGAGAGAGAGAGAGAGAGAGAGAGAGAGAGAGAGAGAGAGAGAGAGAGAAGAATGTGATTGTGGATTGTGTGCCTCTTTCCTCTCTACTCTTCCCCAGGTCCCCCCTCAACTGAGTCCTATAACAGTAGTTGTGAAATGTAATGTGTAAACAATAGCTAGGGTAACAGCTCATAAATCAAACACAGTAGGTTGCAGTCCAATCTGCATTTTCCCCAATGGATTGAATCCCAGCAACACATGTGTCCTCGATCTGGAGCTCTGAGCTTCAAGCACTGGAAACAATGTTGATTTTTAATGATAAAACAGATTACAGGAAAAGAATCCTGGTAAAGCTGCCCAGTGTCTTTTGCGTAGTGGGGTTCTGTCCCAGCCCATGCCACCCTTAGCAGGCAAAAAGCCCCCTCATGCCCACTGCCAAGGAGAGAAAAGAAGATCCCCAGTTTATACTGGAGGATCACAAGGTAAGAAGAGAAACCTAATCTTTGTTCTTGATATATCATTATGTTTTCATCTATAATAACCATAAGCAAAGAGTTATTGTCTGAGGTTTATTTCCTTCCCATCCAAAGCCAAATCAAATGTCGTTAACCTGTGCTGCAGCCCTAGGCATTCCACTTAAACAAGACTGAACCTGTTTTAAATAAATGTCTATTAAATCCTGTTAGGAGCGATGAGGGGAGGAAAAGAATTTTTCTTCTTCATTTTAGTCCTAGAAACATATTGCCTCTGTAATGGTATTTCCCTGCCTCTAAGCAGGATAAGAACCAGTTTTCCTAGTATTGTAGTGATAAGAATCTTCACTAGAGAAAAGAGAACTACTAGTTAAAGCCTATCTCCTAGAGCATGGTAAAGTTCTGAAAAGGTTGGAACATACCAGCCTTATTCTGAAACCCAGAAAGATCATGTGGTAGTTACCCCAGAGAGGGAGCTGGGAGATGAAAAGGGTGGTGAGGGGTCTAGGATGTTTGCTCCTTCGTTTGCTTTTTTGTCTGCTTATTTCTAATAATGTTTTCCTATGGGGAAACACAAGGTGTCCCAGTGATTCCTGCAGCAGCTGCATGCTGCATACAGATGTGCCTTCCTGACGGACACCTTTCCTGCTGGCCCCACCTACACCAGGTTTATTCCATATTTATTCCATTCTTTAAGGTGGCAGACTACACTTGAGTTTGAATACTGAGGGATACAGTCCTAAAGAGTGGCTGACATTCTTAGCTGTCTCTGATCAAATTCACCTTCTGGGCCCATGTCAGAGTCCATTTCTGGGTTTCTATGAAGGATCTGGAAGGATCCACCCCTGCAAATGCAATTAAAGCCTCTCTAAACATCTGGCTCATTCCAAAACATTTCTTCATGTTGTGGTGGTTGTTTGTTATAATTATAATATGTCATGTTCTAATTTTCTATTTGATGATGATGATGATGATACCTCCAGATGCTATTTAATCGATATTATTGTTGTTGAGTGTCTTGATTGTTATTTCTGTTTTCTTCCCAGATGTATACTGTGAAAATAGACAGTTCTAACTGGGATCTGCACATTTCTGAACTCACTTTGCAGGGAGGGAAGTGGGATTTGCTTCGAATTTATTTCCACCCAGCCCAGGTCTGTCTCTGCACATGTGAACCTTGTGTGGGGCATCTCAGAATTCAAGAATTGAAATGGTCAGGGGAATGCAGAAAACTAGTTATGGGACTTCTGATCAGTGGGGAAATTTGAGTGGGACCTCATTTTCTGATGTAAATGGCTTCGCAGAGCAATCAAAGGGCCTGGCTTTCCATTTTAAGCCAGTAATTGCTTTCACTTCTTATTAAATGTGTGGAAAGTCAGCTTTCCTTGTCCTGCAGAGAAGTCAGCCTTCTCACTGGGTAGAGTAGACATAGGAGGAGGAGAGAAAGGCATAAGCAAAAGAAGTAAAAGGGAAGCAGAAGAAAAAAAAGAGAGAAAGAGAGACAGAAGTGAAAGAAAGAGGGTAGAAAGAAAAAGAGAAAAGGAAAATAAGAAAAAGAACCAGGAGAGGTGAGAGAGACAGGAGAATTAAACAAAAGAAGGAAAGAATAGAGAAAGAGAAAAGAGATAGAAAAGAGAAAGAAGTAGGAAGGGAGAGAAAACTGGAGGGCTGAAAAAGAGAAGAGAAAGAAGAGGAACTCAGAGATAAAAAAAAAAACAGATTCATATCTTTCATTAAACCAGAGTCATCAGTAAAAAGTCATCAGTAAACCCATTTTTGGATTTATTATGTCTGGGGCTGCCCATTATTCATTTATTTTAACCTAGAGTTTTCTAAGCACCTCAGACAAAGTGCTAATAACTTGAGATAGTTTGCTTCCTCCCTTGATTCCAAAGAAATGGATGCCCTTGATACATAAAATAACTACACACAAAATTCCCTTCTTTCTCTTTCCTTCCCTGGTTCTCCACCCAAAACTGGCTCTGAAAAAGAAGGGAACTAAGCCCATACAAATGCTCACCTGCAAATTTTATATGGAGAGCTAAAATTGGAGTGTTTGGACTAGTAGCATCTGTTATCTGACTCTCAGTGGTCTGCTAAACCCTGTGGACATCAGAGGATGCAACTACCAGTCAATCCAACTGCTCCCCTTACCCAGTGCATGAAAAAAGAGAAGCATATGGTATCTAGTGCCTTTCTTCCTTGTGGGGATTTCCTTGTGGTTGGAGGAGGTGGGGAGGGGAAGAAGAAATAGAGTAAGATAGCATCAGGATTCAGTGTTCCCTAAAGAGAGTGGAAGCTGTGAAAGACTGTTGTTCCCTATAAAGGCTCTTTTTCACTATTGCTAGTAACCTGGCAGAAGAGGACTATCCCAAGGATATCTCCCCTGAGTCAGTAATGATCAGTCCTGATGTTCTAAACCCAGGAGACTGACGGATTTCTAGGAATTTAAATTTGCGTATTTTAAAATTTTTATTTCTTTTTTTTTAAAGGCAAAGAGAAAGGAAGGACCTCCAGTCTTAATAAATTTTGCTTCCCAAGCTATCCAGGAATCCTTACTATTTATAAAACTATCTTTTGGAATAGGTGATCTCAATGGCTGCTCTGGCCTCAGATCAGGAGGTCAGTGAGGAGGAAATAATTGCTCACCCAGCCCTCTGACTTTCATCTTGAACAACTGTGCTTAACTCTCCCAGGACCTTAAAGGTCTCCTGGAAGAAGATGGAGAACAGGTAAGACTGAAGTACAGGCAGGGTTATTGTGAGGCTCAATGAGATAATGTATGTAAAACTTTTCAAATCTTAAAGCACTATAAAAATGTCAGTTATTATTACTAGCCTAAAGTCACCAAAGCCTCAAGAATGGTGATAACTTTATTTCCTGAAAACTTCAACTGTACTCTTTTTGTTTGTTTTTTTAATCCTTAGCTTCTGTTTTAGAATCAATACTAAGTATTGGTTCAAGGCAGAAGAGTGGTAAGGGCAAGGCAATTGAGATTAAGTGACATGCCCAAGGTCACAGGGTTAGGAAGTATCTGAGGTCAAACTTTAACCAAGGACCTCCAAGTCTCTCTATCCACTGAACAACCTAGCTGCCCTTCTATTGTACTCTTAAGGATCTCAAGCAGTAGTGGGGTTTGCTGGTGAATTTTTAACAATCAGACTCTTGGAAAGAAAAACATGCAAACACATAATTTTAAATTGTCTAGATTACCAACACATTCTTTTATAAGTGTATAATTAAAAATATGTTACCCTAAAAAGAACTACATTTCTTGGGAGCCCACTGACTTCCTATCATTACGTACTTCCTGTAGACAGGGGATATTGGGTGGAGACATGTAGGGTCCCGCCTCTTTTCTTCCTGTCCCAAGCTTGGTAGTGGTAAGGTGGTGAGTGTTTGAACTGGTTGATCAGCCAGTTTATTTTGTATCCTCTTTATTCCTTGATTTCTAATGATCATTAACAAATCTCCTAAAATATAATAATTTTATTATTGAGATTTAATTTTAACTTTTATATAAGTAAATATAATTTGGATGGGGGAAGGAAAGTAACACAGAGGGATAAACACATAAATATAGAATTTATTAACAGATAAGGATAAGGGTTTGGGAATGAGAGGGAAAGGTTAGCATCTGACAATTAACCCAGTTATTAAACCCACTATCTAAATACAATAATCTAAATACCTAAGTTTCCTAAGGGTAGTCCAACAGGAACCAGATTTCTCACACACACAGAGTCCTTGGTTCAGGTACAGGGATCCAGCTGAGTCCTCAATTGTCCCAGAGAAAAGAGGGTTTCTCCAAGTTTCACTCTGTCTACCAGAGGGTATGGAGATGTCCTCTCAACCTTGTATGGTGGAATTAAAAGAGACTGCTTGCTAGCTGTCCAGGGGAGTCTAGGAGAGATCAGATCTTCCCCTTCCAGGCTTCACCTTCAGGTCCAGTGTATCAACTGGGGAACTGTCTCTTCAATAGTTTAGAATCCTGACAGCCCTGGGAGGATTCTGAGTCTCAGGCCCTGTCAATCATTCCTTGCATGAGTTTTACTTTCCCTTTGCTACAATTCTTAAGTCTAAACAATCAACAAAACAATAAATCAAGTCATGATTTGTTATGTTGGTTTCAGCAGTATAAAAGATCACACTGTAAGTTTAACAATGGGCTCTTGCAATCCAGTTCTAGCCCACTCTTGAGTACAGATTTCTTTACTTCCACTTCCAACCTCTCCCTTCTGTTAAACTAGGCCCAGATACAAATTTCAGAGTACACCTTGCCTTTTCCCCTACCCTCAATGAACTTAAACTAATTAGTATATTTTATTCTTAAAGATTTCATTGGCCAATAACCCATTCTAAAGCTTAGCCAGCCTTACTTCTAGGTTTGTTTGTTTTGTTCTTATATTTGAACTTTACTTACCCATGGAACTCTTCTTTCCTTTGGGCTATCCAGCTTGTTGAGTTTAACTTAAAAAAAAAAAATTAAGTACTCTATTCTAGATATTATGTCAGGTCCTAAGGATACAAAGATGAAAAAAGAGAGGGGACAGATTTCCTAATCTCATCCTTGATCTCAAGGAGTTTGAAATTTGGAGGGAGAGAGGATAAAACTAGAATACAAATAGCTATGGTACAATTTAGAAAATTACCTACATGAAATTATGAAAGCAAAACGAATAGTAATGAGAAAAAACTATATACCACTGTAGAATTCATTTTTGAAGAATAACTTGTGAATAACCACCTCCAGAGAAAGAACTGATGAATAGAAATACAAAAGACATAACTTATATATACTTTGGGGGGATCAAATGATGCCTTCTCATAGTGCAGGGAAGGGAGAAGATACCTGGAAATTTTCATGTAACCTACAAACAAATTAATTACATTCTCAAAAAAAAAATGTTGAATGCATTGGATTCATAGTGCTTAGAGTTGGAACCAACTAAAATGCTAAGCACTTTAAAATGAATATTTCATTTGATCTTCATACAACAGTCCTTGGAGGTAGGTTTGGTGCTTTTATTAAACCCATTTTATATCTGAGGGAACTGAAGTAGACAGTAGTGTGTGTGTGTGTGTGTGTGTGTGTGTGTGTGTGTGTGTGTGTGTGCACATGCATATGTGAGAATTATACAAAAAATGTAGGTTGGAGCTAACTTGTAGAAAACCTTGAATGTCAAACCTTAGGAATCATGTTAGAACAAGTAGGGACTGTGGAGAATTTAGTTCAATGCTTTTCATTGAAAGAGGAAAAAACTCAGACCCAGAAAACTAGAGTGCCTTCACTATTAAATGTCTTAAGCCCCCTTTCAGAAAGGATATATGGGATAGGAATCCTGGCTAATGAAACTGGAATGCCCTAATCAGTGCAGACCATAGAGAGGAATATCGAGGGAAGATTCAAAAGTTAAAAGTTGTATCAGCAGTCCACCAATAGGAAAATGTAGGGTTAGGAATTCTTTGAGAGTTACCCCCTCTAGACAAGGGCAGGAGAAGGAACTGAGGACCCAACAAGGTAGAAGGCAAGGGCTACATGTTTAGTAACTATCCAGGGTTTTTCCCTGCCAAGGGAGGCTGCATCTGGGAAAGAAATTACTTTTATGGAAAGTCAGCAGTAATTAGTCTTGGAAAACACTGACTTACTAAACTAATCAAATTGCCATTCATAGCTGACAGAGTAGGCTGAGCTGGGCGATCAAGGTCTGCTAATTGATAACCAGAAAGCTAAAGCTCAGTTGGAATTTAGGGAGAACTCTCCCCCTCCTCTCTCTCTCTCTCTCTCTCTCTCTCTCTCTCTCTCTCTCTCTCTCTCTCTCTCTCTCTCTCTCTCTCTCTCTCTCTCTCTCTCTCTCTCTCTCTCTCTCTCTCCCCTTCTCCCTCTCTCTCCATCTCTCCATGTGTCTGAATGTCTGTCTGTCTCCTTCCTTTCCTTCATCCCACCCCAAGGCATATGTATCTTCTAGACAGTCTAGCCTGGCTTTGTTGCAGGCTGGCTTTTGCCTACCAGTTGGACCATTAGATAAATACTTCTGGAGTACTGAGTAGCTGTCACATGATGTTCTCAGTACAAAACTCTACTCTCTCTCTGCTGTAGGAGGTAAGCAGAAGAAGGGAGAAAGAGAAGAGAACAGCAGGAACAAGGAAAGAACTGGAAATGTGGTGGGTTGTGGACTTTTCTGAGTAGAACACAGAATGGGAGGCCCACTTGGGGGTCTATCCAAAACAAGTGAAGCACACAGTTAGAAGATTTACCAGGGTTTTTATCTCTGAATCAGAGCTGAGAAAGAAGCACATTTTAAACATTAAAACTGTATAAATGTGAGCTGTTGATTCTTTAAAAAAAAAAAAGCACTTTTCTGAAATGCCTGGAGTTGTTCTATGAAAAACACTTTGCAAACATCTATATAAATATCTATATAAATGTTAGCAATTATGATTGTTTGACCTGAATAATTATTTTAGATCTTTGCTTCCCTTTTTGCCTAGTTTTCTGGTGATCGTGTTCTGAGGAAACCACACGCAGAAAGCTCCAATGGCTCAATTTGTGTTTTACAAATTTGGTAGAAGAATAAATTACAACTGTCTAGAGTACAGAATATGTTTCCATTTGGGTAGTGATACACTTTCACCATATATGCATGTGTGCTTAATGGGGGAGATAGGGAAGGGAGGGATGAGGAAGAATATCTTTGGTTTTAGTCTGGGGACAGTATAAAAAAGATTCAAGGGACTATGCTTTCATGGAACAAAAAAATAATTAGATCTTTTGAACTTGAACTAGAAATATATAATTGCCTCCACTTTTGTTGCCCCTTTGCTCAAAAGATAGAATATCTGCTTCTTTTTTCCCCCCAGGAACATAATAAAAGTGGGTTTGCTTTTCCTTAGTTCCCTCTCAGGACAGTCACAAGAGGTGCTGAGATAAGAAAAGTTCATCATTAGAATGATAGATGGTTTGATGATACATTCATGAAATGTATCATCAGTGAGTTATTCTCCTGATAAATTACAGTGACTAATATTAGCTACCTACCTCATCACCTGGGCAAATCACATGTTGGATTGATTCTTAATGGTGGTGGCATTTTCAACTCAATATTATTCAGGGAACAGAAAGAAGTTGATCCACTCCCTTGGGAATGCATGAAATGAATCACTTGAGGTATATGTCAAAAGAATGTATTACTAAGAAAAGACACTAGAAAGCTACAAGCCCTGGCCACCACTTACTCCTGTTCTCTAAATCAGGGGCTACCTTTGAGATTAGTCAAAACCTAATAAAGAAGGTGGAGGATTGGGGAAGGATAGGGCTGCCCCTTTCCTTGGGATGATGAAGTCCTAGGGTATGCTATTTAAACAACAACCATCAGAGTATTCTGTCTTCATTGAAGACAAAAGTATGACTGAGAAGGTAAGCTCTGCTTGTAGCATCAGCCAGAGACAATTAATTTGAGCATGATTGAGTGACTGTGATCAGATGCCAGAGATCAGTGTACTAGAAGGCTGTCACTATTTTTCTTCTTCTACAGCTCAGCTCTGCTCCAGGGATTGACTGTGAAAAATCATAATGGACCCTTTATATTTCTATTCATTGGCTCCCTGGACCTTCCCCTGAAGCAAGTTGGATTGTGGTGTCCCCTAGGCACTGAGAATATTTCAAGTGAAGTAGATCATTTAGCTTTGGTCAAGTATAGATAGTCCAAAATGGGTAACTTGGAAAGGGATAAAGAACATGGGTTACACATTTATTCATACGCAGGTTAGAGATTTTGCAAGCTATGGTTTTCTTAGGAGCTCTAGTACCCAGAGGCATTTCCTCTTCCCAATATAATAGATGTCATTTTCATATTGATTTCAATAGGTCACATACAACTTCATGTCACAAAATGGTCTTTATTCCATATAATTACTTTTACAATTACCCACTTCTTCCCCTGTAAAGTTATCATATGCTTTTTAGGCTATAAGCAACAAATTCTCACACCAAATTTATTTCTGAGCTTTGTTGTTTTTTACCTTTCCCACTTTTCCAATCCTGTGAGATGTACCAATTATGGAATAATCTATGGATACATTTGTGGATATTTCCAATATGAAAGAGACCCATGATTTCTTTCTTAGGGTTATTCACCTTCCCACATTGATCTCAACCTATCTTTGTCTTAGTAGATATTCTTCCAGATAGAACATGGCCAAAAAGAAAATCCATCTCCAACCTGTTAGTAAGCCTCTCAGAACCTAGCTAGGCTGGCCCTTCAATGAGTTAATAAGCATTTATTAAGTATCTATTATTGTCAAGTTCATTGCTAGAGATATAAAGAAAAAATATGAAATAATTCTTGCACTCAAGGAAGTCACAGACTCAGAGTCTACAGCCAATCCCATACTTGAAGACTATCTCACTTGGCAGAACATGATTTTTTCTGGAATAGACAATAACAAACTAAGGCTGTTTCCAGTTGAAGATGTGGCATCATTGGAAAGTATGCATGAAGGTTTAGAGAGAACAAAACAATGTCTTATGATCTATGGAATAATATAAATAAAACAGTCATCCTCTCTCTTTTTAATACATACATACATGATAATACACATATACACAAAACCATGGTTGTACCTCATCCAGTGTTCTGGCAAGTGAGGAGAAAAATAATTAAAGGAAGGATTCCATTTATAAACATGTCTGTGGTCATTCCTGTACAGATTTTCAATAATAAGACAGGAAACAAAAGTTAGAACTTCATGCAGAATTTTGTCCCTCAGTTTGCCCTAGGGCTACCTCTCCCTTCCATGTCAACCTCCTTCATCTCTCAGTCTGTATAAGAATAATACCTAACATTTATATTATACTTTCAAGTATAGAAAGCACTTTACAAATGTTAATTCACTCTGTCTTTAAAATAATCCTGCAAGGTAGGTGCTATTATTATTCTCATTTTACAAATGAGGAAACTAAGACAGAACCACCAATCTGCCTTCTATGCAGATAGAAGTTAAGGGACTTGCCCAAGGTCACACTGCTAGGAAAGTTTTTTAGGCTGAATTTGTACTCAAGTCTTCCTGACTCCAGATCTAGTCCTCTTAACCACTGAGCCACTGCTACCACTGCTATATTTTGGAGTTATTTCAGTCATGTCTGACTCTTCATGATGCAATTTAGGGATTTTCTTGGCAAAGATACTGGAGTGGTTTGTCATTTTACATTTTACAGATGAGGAAACTGAAGCAAACATGGTTAACTTGATTAGGGTCACATAGCTAGTAAGTATCTGAGGCTGGATTTGAACTCAGCTTTTGCTGACTCCAGATCCAATGCTCTATCAGATAAAATCTATCTACTACCTGCCTCCAGGCAATTAACTCCATTCTTCAGATCATCATTCTTTTGCCCTTCTGAAGTCTATGCTAAATGCTTCAACAGCTCATTTGTCCTATCACCACTCCCATCCCCAAATCTTGCTTTTCCTGATGAACTACAATCATAGAATAGAGATAGACAAGACATTAAAGATTTAGTCCATTCTCTTATTTCATAGATGAAAAAAGAGGCACAGAGAAATGCATTGCCAAGCTAGAACGTGGCAGAGCTGGAATTTATTTGAATCCAGGATGCCTGATTCTGAATACCATGTTGTTCTCACTAAGCCTTATATTAGAGAGGTAAAGAATTTACTCTGACCTTCTTCATTTCCTACCTTACAGTTTACACTTCCACCCCTAAAAATGTGAATAACTTGAAATTGAATGTCTCCATCAATGCTTGTTCAATTGTATGCATTCATGTCAGTCTTTCTTTGACTGTCAGGTTCTAGAGACTAAGGCCTGAGTTTGTTGAACTCACTGTAGTTTGTGCTTACCACCATGCTTTATGTAACTAAATATGTAATAAAATACTTTCTAATGCTTCTGATTCTGGTATCATAAAGCAAGTGGGAGATTATGACACAAGGAAGCATATGGAGGAACTAAAAGCTGACCCTGATTGGAGAGAATTCAGGAAAAAGTGAGAACCCTCCTTTTCAATGGGTTCTACAATGGTTGGTTAATTGGATATTGTTCTTCCTACAGGAAGAGGGCCAAAATAACATCACTGGTGGTGTTTTTTGACTCTAAAATAAATTGGACTTAAGTGATGCAGAGTTGCACAATGTCATCTCTTCCTGTTATGCAAGTCCAGTGGCAAGAAAACAATCAGGATGACTGGTGATGGCTCAGGATGCAGTGGATGACTTCTTTGATACCTGACAAAGATTAAAGCACTCCACAATGGCTGTTTCTACCACCTTCATGGTCACTGGAATAAATTGTTTTCATTTGGCTCTTCTGTGGGGAGAGGTCTTTATCTACAATAGGAACAGCACTAAAACATCCAAGCAGACTTCTAGGGGTTGGGGAAGTAGAACAGATTTTGTTCTTCCCACATGTATCTTCACAATGTTGGTGTCACATACACACAAGGTCATAGGATCTAGAGAAGGGCAAACCTTAGAGTTCATTTAGTATAGGAATTCTAAACCTGGGGCCAAACATGTCTCCTGATATCTGCCTGGGGATCCATAAACTTAGATGGGGAGAAAATTGCATTTTCATTTTTACTTGCTATTCATTGAAATTTAGTATTTCATTTAAATATTAAATGGGGGGGGGATATCTGGAGAAGACTTCTCTAGGTGACCAAAGGGACTGATGATTTAAAAACTAGGTTGAGAACCCCTGATTTAGTGCCATTCTCTCTTTACAGAAGTAAAAATTGAAACCTAGAGAAGGACAAAAGTCTGCCCAAGGTTTTACCAATCATAAGCAAAGCTGAAATTTGAACCCATGTATTTTGATTCCAAAATCAGTGCATTTCTCTAGTAGCTGCTGGACTATATACGAACACAACAGAGACTTAGAGTAATCTCATCCATTTAAATATTTAGCCCTGAAACTCCAAACTAGAAAGGCCTCAGCTTTTTTTTATTAATTATGAAAGAAACAGATGTCTAGTGAATGAGAAGCCCAGTCCTTCTGTAGGACTCAGGCTCATAAGATATCCAAGCTATCAGGGGGGTTAGAAATCATCCTACCCAATCTCTTCTAATGGAGGAATGATTTAGGTGCTAGGTACACCTATTACCAAGATAATAAAAGGAATAAATGAGAAATAAAAGAACAGGGATCCCAGGAGTTATGCCATAGGTTATGAGATCCTGACCTTAGAAAGAGTCTCAATGCTGACTCTGCCACTGAAAGACCAATTAATTCTTTAAGAAAAAAATGAATCTTATTGTATTTTATCTAGGAACCATCCTCTGAGGATGGCAAAATGCTTTCCTAGTCTAGAAATAAAAGATTTCCTTATTTATCCAAGAGATGGTAAGCAAAACAAGGGAAGGATCTGTAAACCAGTCAGAGTGAATAATCACTCAGTCTTCTCTTGCAACAACTTTACTGAAGTAATCAGTGTCAACATTATTACCCCCATTTTACAATGTGCCATGGTAAACCATGTTGTGGTTAAGGGTCAGTGTTAAAATTGGAACCCAGGTCTTCTGACTCCAATTCCAGTCCTCACTTCATTACATAGCACTATCTCTTTGATGTCAGACACCAAAGAAAGCACTCGTGGAAGGCCCAAATTAAAAGCATATAGTTCTTTCTGCCCATAAACTGTAAAGCCAATTAACTGGTGTTTTGCTGACATACTGCAGTGTCTCTCTTTTTGATAGAAAGACCCAGAGTGCCATTGAGCCAAAGTGAGCAGGAGGGATGCATAGTCCTTCAGCAATTGCATTTTCCCAGCTGGTGACAACTTTATTTTGTCATGTTCCCAGGATTTATTTTGCTTTTCTAAAGAGCTAGCAACTTGTACGGTGTGGAAATAAATCAGTGACCTGGCTCATCAGACCTTGAGAAAGACTGAGCCAGAGCAGGGAGTTGAGGAGCATTTGTCCCTAATACATAACAGCATCAGCTGCCTGGGTGTGGGTCCTTGTCTTTCTACAAGCATCACTGTAGCCTAGAGGGAAATTGTAGCCCTGGAACTTAGGTTTATAAAGAAGCAAAGGGAAGAGAGTGGAAGATGAAAAGTCTTAAATAGTTTTACCAAATGGTTTTTGGGGTGGTCAAACATTAACTGAGCTGAAAGTCATCAGAATGAGGCTTCCACACCTAGCAGACTGGCTAACATGACAACTATGGAAAATAATAAATGTTGGAGGGGATGTGGCCAAACTGGGACATTAATAATTGATCCAACCGTTCTGGAGGGCAATTTGGAACTATGCCCAAAGGGCGTTAAAAGACTGTCTGCCCTTTGATCCAGCCACAACACTGCTGGGTTTATACCCCAAACAGACAATAGGGAAAAAGACTTGTACAAGAATATTCATAGCCACGCAGTTTGTGGTGGCAAAAAATTAGAAAATGAGGGGATACCCTTCATTGGGGAATGGCTGAACAAATGGTGGTATCTGATGGTGATGGAATACTATTGTGCTAAAAGAAATAATGAACTAGAGGAATTCCATGTGAACTGGAATGACCTCCAGGAATTGATGAAAAGTGAAAGGAGCAGAACCAGGAGAACATTATACACAGAGACTGATACATTATGGCACAACTGAATGTAAAGGACTTCTCTACTAGCAGCAATGCAATGATTCAGGACAATTCTGAGGGACTCATGAGAAAAAACACTATCCACATCCAGAGGAAGAATTGTGTGAATAGAAACAGAAGAAAAACAACTGCTTGATCACATGGTTCAGTGGGGATCATCATAGTGCAAATATCAATAATAGGGAAATAGGTCTTGATCAATGACACATGGAAAACCCAGTGGAATTGCATGTGATCTACATGGAATAGAGTGGGGGAGAAGGAGGGAAAGAACATGAACCTTGTAACCATGGAAAAATATTCTAAATTAATTAATTAAATAAAAATTAAAAAAAAAAAAGAATGAGGCTTCCTCTACACACAAATTCCCTGAAAGAAAAGCTATCATTAAGGTTGAGTAACTAGGGCCTTGCCCCAGGGTGCTGAAATTTAGAAGGTGCCACCAGTATTGACCTATGGTGTGCTTATTCCTCCCTGTGGCTGCACCCTATTCCCAGTGCCCAGCCTTTTCAACATTCACAAATCTTTTAGGTAACATAAAAGTCTAAAAGTCTCCTAGGATATTCATATTTCTTTTCCATCAGCATTCCATGAGGTGAAACCCATCCCTCTGGCCCCTCACCCATTTTGTCCTGCCCTAATATGCCCTCGACACAATTCCTAATTATACCTCTGGATCAAAGATCCCACAATTTGTGTATTCCACACCATCCAGTCTGTGTAATGTTGGACTCCACAAAGTTGGTCAGCATGGATGCAACTCCTGTCCTCCAGGAACTCAAAATTGGCATCAGACAACACTGACATTGACTCATAGAACACACCAGGAGTGACTCTAAAGTAATAAATGTATAACCTGTGGAACTCAGTCCCATTATTGTCACACTGTGGAACAATCACTACTAACATTTAGAAAATGCTTTGAGGTTGGCAAAACATTTTTATGTCCTTTATCTCATTTATCTTCAAAACCCTATGAGGTAGGTATATCACACACACACACACACACACACACACACACACACACACACACAAAATGATTCCCTTCCATGAACTCTATGCTCTAGTCAGATTGGATAAATAGCTATACTCCAAGCCAATACTTCGACACCCACCTCTGTACACATACACAGGCCATTCTTTGCGACTGGATTGCATTTAGTCCTCACCTCTACCTTTCAAATTCTTTAACTGCCTTTAAGTATCAGCATGGGCATATGAGAATTTATTTTTCATATACTCTATTATTTTTATATTAGAGTCCTGGGTTATAAAAGCTATATTAAGGAGAACTCCTGAGCCTGGCCCCATTTGGTCTACAGATTTTTGTATTCTCTTTGTCCTGAGAAATGTGGTCCTTTCAAAGACTCAAGCTGACATGAAAAATTTTATAATAATACTTTTCCTGTAGATGTACAAAAGGTCACCTGTCAATTTGTGAAAAGTCTGAGGGTCTGATGGACCACCTCTTAATTAGCTATCATCAACGAAAGATGCCTTAGGATGTTGAAGGGAGGGTCTGAATAATGAGCTCCCCAAAATGTACATATATACCTGGGCCAGGAGTTTCCATTTGTCTTTTGATGATCAAGAGAATCATTTGGCCACAAGTAGGATGTCTTGATCAGTTGATTAATACATTATTTTAAAATGAAGGAAAATCATATCTCAAGATAATTTAAATTACTACATGTAGCTAAATGATACAGTGGATAGAGTGAGTCTAGATTCAGAAGATTCATTTTCCTGAGTTCAATTCTAGGCTCAGAGAGTAGCAGTGTGACCCTAGGCAAGTCACTTAACCCTCTTTGCCTCAGTTTCTGCATTTGTAAAATAAGCTGGAGAAGAAAATGGGAAACTACTCTTATATCTCTGCCCGAAGATTTCCCTCATCAGAAATGACCAAACAACAACAAAGTATCAGCTCAGTCCCACCTTCCCTCTGCCATCCCTGATATGCTCAAATTATTAGTTTTCTCTCCCTTCCCAAATCACCTTGTATTATAATCTCTCTATCTGTCTTTCTATTTATCCATACATACTTACATATTATTATGCATAACAGTTTATTTTATTATGTTATTATTAAGTTAGAAACTTTTTGAGTGTATAGGCACTATAAAACTAGGTAGAACAATAGAGGAGAACATTGGACTTAGAGTCAGTAAAATCAGACTTCAAATCCAGCATCAAAAACTTATTAGCTGTGTGATCCTGGAGAATTTATTTTATTGATCTAACCTCATGCCTCAGTTCCCTCATTTGTAAAATGAGTACAATAATAGCACCTACCTCCCAAGGTTGTTGTGAGTATCAAATAAGAAAACAATTGCAAAGTTCTTTGCACTTGGCTACATAGTTCTATAGAAATTTCAGTTATTAGTATCTATAAAATGTTTTGCAAACCTTAAAATGCTATATAAGGTTAGCTATCATTATTGTCATCATTATTATTGTTGTGCACATATAGTATCTCCTTAATGTAATATAAACTCCTTGAGGATAGAGATCATTTGGTTTTATCCCTTCCTTTTATCCTCAGCACCTAGAATAGCACCTGGCACAAAGGAAGCTTTTAATTGTTTAATCATTTAATAATTATTTATTAAGTACCTAATGTGTGCTGTGAGAGCCTGGGCAAGTCATTTAACTTTGTTTGCCTCAGTTTCCTCATCTGTAAAATGAGATGAAGAAGAAATGACCAGCCATTCCAGCATTTTTTCCAAGAAACATCAAATGAGGTCAAGAAGAGTGAAACCTGTTTGAAATGACTGAATGACAGGATTAATGGGTGCTAAGCATGAATGATAGAAAAACAAGAAAGTCCTTGCCCTCAGGATGTTCTAGTCTAACAGGGGAAACAACAGGGAGAAGCAATCTCCCTCTCTATACATAGGTATAGATGAAACACTTTTAAAATATCTCATTTTATCCTCACTATTACTCTGAGAAGTAAGTGCTATTCTCACTCCTATTTTATAAATGGGGAAACTGAGGCAAATAGAAACCAAGTGACTTGCCCAGAGTCATACAATTAGTAAATGTCTGAGACTGAATTTGAAATCCAGGTCCAACATTAATCCACTATACCTACCTTGTAGCTGCCAGATAACAAGAGTTTTTATCAACTTGGGTGACTAGAAAAATGGTGGTACCCTCAACAGAAATAAGGGAGTTCAGAAAAGGAGTGAGAGAGACAAGGATTTATTTGAATATGTTGAGTTTGAGATATCCTATGGAACACCCAGTTCAAAATGTCCAGTAGGCAATCATGCAGGACTGAAACTCGGGAGAGAGATTAGGGAGTCATCTTCTTAAAAAATGATAATTGAGGCAGATAGATAATTGAGGTAGAGATCCAGATATAAAAATGAGAGTTATTGGGTTCAAATCTGGTGTCAGATTCTTCTAAGTTGTGTGACCCTGGGCAAGTTGCTTAACCCCGATTGCTTAGCTCTTACCACTCTTCTGCCTTAGAAGTGATACTTGTATCACTTCCAAGGCATAAGGTAAGGGTTTTTAAAAATGATAATTATATCTATGGGAACTGATGAAGTAAAAAAGTGAGAGATAATAGAGAGAAAAGAGAAGACCAAGGAGTGAGATCTTTATAGACAACCACAGTTAGGGGCTTGATATAAACAATGATTCAAAAAAGGAAGCTGAGGAGTTATCAAACAGGTAGGAGAACCAAGAGTCACCACTTTTAAAATATAAAGACAGGGATTTTTTGTTTAGAAGAAGATAGAGTTTGAGAAAAAGTCTATTAGACTTTGTAACTAAGACATCATCTTGGAGAGAACTGTCTTAGGTGAGCGATGAAGTTGAAAGCCAGTTTGAAGACAGTTTAGTTTAGAATGAAAGAGAAGTGGAAACAACTAGTGTTGAATTCAATTCCCCATTTTATAGATGTTTGAGGAGATTAAGTGACTTACACATGGTCCCACAGCTAGTAAGGCAGTAATCAAACCCATTGGGCAACACATGGATAGAGTTGCATTTGTGGCTAGTTGAGTATTGTACAGATGTAATGAAAGGCAAATTGGTGGAGTTGGCCCCAACCTGGAGTTGTAGACTGTGTCTCTGCCATTGGCAGCAGGGTCACAAATGCAAAGTGCTTTGTCAGACTTCAAGTACTCTGTCAACATGAATTATTACTATTATAAGGGGCTGGTTACAGAAATATTCAGTCCATATCCATCTCGGTTACTAGAAAAACAACCCAACACCTGTTCCTATAGTTGATGGTCCAGTGGTGACATTTTCAAAGAACAGCATAACTGATGATGTTAGGCCACTTAAACCTGCTGTTAACATCAATCACATGGAATAATGGATGTGAAAGCACTCTGTAAATTGTTAAGTGCTAACTCTATCAATGTAAGTAATTATTATGATAGTCACTGCAGGGAAATTTTAAAAAGAAAAAACATATCTTAGAAATAAGCCAAATCACATTTTTTCAAACACCTCATTACAAGTGTGATCTTTTCTTTTCAGCTATGTTGGATGGGTTAAGATTCTCCCACTCTATGTCACAAAGCAGTGAATAAGCTGAGATGAGGGGTTGGGGGATGTGGGGAAGAAGTTGTTTCAGGAGAGAGAAGGTTTGGAATAACTGCTTTGGAGAGTGGGAAAAGGGTCACTTAGGAAAGGATAAAGGGATCATTGTGCAGCAAAGAGGAGGCAAATTGAAATTAGATAACAAATTTGTAGTCACCTAACTGTCATGACTGAGTGAATTTTTCCAAAGGTATTCATAGGTTCATAGACTTAAAGCTTAGAGGCTGTGACAGAAGCTGGCGCATAAGAAAAGTGCCAGGCTAAAGAGTGTGTGAAACTGATCACCTTGATGGGGGAGGGGCGCAAGGGATTGGAATCTGGAGGAGAAGACTCTGGCTGGTAGAGGAGTTGGGCTCTAAGTCAGGAGAAGCTGAAGAGAGAAGGTTGAAAAAGACTTTCTCCTGAGGGTTACCAACCTTTCCTGCTGGTGACTAGAAATCTTTCCCCCAAACATTTCCCAATTGAAAAAAACTATTGAAGAGAAAGCCTGAGAAAGACATTTTAAATCTCTGTCCAACTTTACTTCAGCTCTTGTTGCCCTAAGTCTGAACTGTAGCCAAGGGGCCAAACCCAGTATGAGTCAACCTGACTTTCTCTAAGGGGACTCAGGCTGTCAAGGCCAAACTCAATGAGGGAGGGAAAAGGGTTTTAGATAGAGACAGGGACCCCCTTTTCCCCACTTTCCTTTCCCATTCTTTCCCTGCTAGTTATTCTTTGTATTGCTCCAATTTATCTGTTCCCCAAGCTGTGAACAAGTGTGAGTGAACAGATCAAGGGGAGACCCTTTGGTCTAGAGCAGTGGAAGGGGGACAAGAGGGACAAGAGTGAATCTGGGAGAACATCCTTAGCTAAGGAAGGAAGGCAGAAGGGGGGAAATCTTCAAACCCCCTCTTCTCTCTCTGAGTCAACCTTAAACATCAGCTGTCTCCCCTGAACCCCACTTTTGAGATGAGGGGGTCTCCTCTCTTTCCCCCTCTTTATACTGAAAGACTTAACCCCTCTAATACAAATAAACAACCCCTCAAATAAAAATGGCACCCTAGATTTAAAAGAACCCCCATTTTAAAAAAACTTTAGTGACCAACTATCACCAACTGTCACTAACTGCCATCAACTGTCAGTTGTGAAGTTGTTGTCAATTACAACTCCTGAGGCTAGCAGTCATTGTCAATGGCTGACAATTTAATGGCTCTGCCTAGGAGTTTCCACACAGGATCAAAAGCTTCTTGTTTACTGGTGGAGGGGAGTACAAGTCAGTTACAACTGCCACTCTGGTCAGTTGGAAAACTGAGGAAGAGAGGCTATCATAAAAGGGAGGCTGTACTAGGGCTGTCAGCGATAGGATCTAGCCATCTTGGATCCTAGCTAGCTAGAAGCAAAGCTTGTGGGGACAACAACCATTTTCTAACTGTTAACTCCTGACAGTTAGAACCTAGAAAAGATCTATTGGGAAACATGTTACAACTAATACTGTGGTCTGCTGTGGTAGGAATAAGTGCAATTTATTGGATTGCACATAAATGGTAGCATTTATAATACAGAGGCAGGGATTATAGACAATGTTCTGGGGACATTAACCAATATGACTATGGGATGGACAAGGTTGCCAATGAATTATATAGATGTGAATTACCCCTGGTAAATCATACCCCAAATGTATGTGGATTTCGTGGCAGTGACTAACATCTTAAAGAATATCAAAGCTGGTGTCAACCTGATGTTCCAAAAGAAAACTGTACATGCTCTAGTCATAGATAATAGATATGGGGCATTGTTTGGTCAGATCCCTATTATAACTGAGATATACCAGGATTACATGCAGAGAAAACAAGGCATGGGGAAGGGAACCAACATGGAGACTGGGGACATGAGGGGACAGACTAATAAGGATGATGTAGTTACTAATACTAATTCTGGGACACCATTGAGGCAATAGGGGGAAATGACCTTGCCAATAACATACAGGCACAAAACAACAAGGCACCAACTAATGCATCTGCTAACAATCATTCAAATGCATTAGGGGTTCAAAAGATTATGCCTTTGAATGATGTAGCTAAGGTCACTGATAACTCTGGCATCTTACGTGCAAAGGTTCATAAGTCATTCACTACCTATGACTTAGAGTCTTTCTGTAAATGCATGCTTAAGTTTTTATTAGAACCTCATCTCTCAATTAAAGAACTAAAGAGAGAATTCCACCTCTATGAACCAGATTTTGAAGATATAGAAATTTTTTCATCTGAACTTTTTACATAAAAACTTTATTGAGCAAACTAGAAAAGATTCCTCACTCACAAGCTGGCCAGACGTTTTTGAAGATCTGGATTTTTCTAATCCAAGATCAATGACTTATTTAAGAAAATGCCATGAGGATCTATTGCAGGGAATGAAGCAATTGTCAGAAAGACCCAATTCATGGGGAAAATTTGACTGATTATCCCAAGAAAAAAAATGAACAACCAAGCACATTTATCGATTGCCTTATTGAAAAAACTGGGGGATTATTAGGCTTTAACCTTGATTCAAAAAAATCAGAGGCACATGTGAGGAGATAATTTCTTAAGGGCAGTGATAAGCACTTGAGGGATTTCTTCAGGAACTATTGCCCTATGTTTGACACCATCTCACTTAATGAATTTAGGGACATTGACACCTATCTACATGATAACAAAGTAGATCAGGAAAAGGAAAAGGATGATCTAAAGAAAAAAGTCCAAGAGACAAATGAAATAGTAAGGCAGAAAGAATTACAGGAGGTTAAGAACCTGGCTACAGTTAAGACATTTAACAGACAAATCACACAGTATAGACAGACACCCCAAAGTCAACAGAGGGTACAAAGAGATACCAGGACTTGGTTTTTATCTTCTCATCAGGGACACATAGTAAGAAATTGCCCAATGAAACATCACTATGAACAGGGTCCAAATAAGAGGGATGGGAAAGGTCAAAATGTATATTATCAAGGAAAAGGGTATACCAACAAAATCTATGGTAGACAGGACTCTAATAGCATTCAGTGTTGCTCTCACTGCAGACTGAGAGAACAGGAGACCCCAGACCTGAAATCTATGGAAGCAGCAATAGCTTCTGGAGCAAAACCCCCACTATTCAGAAGTTGTAGTAAGGAATAATCATTATACCACATTATGTCAGACTCTAGCACTATCTAGTGGAAAAGAGACAAATTTGGGAGGTACCCCAGGGTGGAAATATTAGGGCATAATACGCATAAAGGGCAAAAAGGGAGATGGTAGAAAGAAAAAAGAAAACTTTAAAATTTTAGCGGTGGAGAAACAGATAGTTGGGCAAGATGCCAAGGGAAGCACCTTAGGTACAAAACAGAAATCTATAATTGAGATGGAGAGAAAAATTATACACCTAATAGCAGACATGAAGCATGACATTTATGGTTCACAATACATGGGCACACAAAACTGCATGGAGAAAAACAAGGAACAGATTAAAACCTTTTTGGAAATTTTCTTAGCTTGCAGAATGGGTCTAGGGAGTGGAAAATCAAACATGGCTAGCAAATCTTTAAAACAGCAACTTAAGTAGCCACATCATTCTGATAAGATAGCCAAACAAGATGTTGTTGCAAGACACTTTGGAGCTGATACATTTATACATCTAAGAGGGGAAAGAATGGCAAATGAGGGGAGAACTAACTTAAATCCAAAAGCCAAAGACTTTTACCCACAAAATCCTATAACACTCAAAGACACTGGTTCTGGGGTTGGGTTTAGCACAGATCAATACCAAAATTCCAATGACTGTCTATTCCCTGAACCAGAAACTGCAAAACAGTCTAAGGGAGTGGAAACAGAAGAGTTTTTGATAATGATACATCATCCAAGCACAAACATTTTGTGCCGGAAGTACTGACATTTCAATGACTGGACTTATTCATTTGGGGCAATAAATGCTTCTCTTTTATTATATGTCTATGTTTTTGTATGAAGTCATTCAGAATTTGGAACTAGCAGAATACAACTGGCCTCTGTAGAAGATCTTCAGTATCAACAGCTTTCCTTATAGAGAATGAACGTAGACAGTATAGGAAAGAAAGCAGGAACTGTTGGATTCTGATTGCAGATCAAAGCATGCCATCTTCCACTTTACTTTTCTCCCCTCTGTGAGACTCAGCAAAATGGGAATTAAAATAACTGCCCAGCTTATTTTAGAGGAAAGTTTTAAAGATCAAGTGAGGTAAAGTCCATAACACACTTTGTAACTGTCAAGTATTATAGGAATGTTAATTATCACTATTAGGCAAGCATACAAACCAAAGAGGAGAGTGATGATTGACTTCACCAAGTTCATACAGATGAGCAAGCAGCCATGCTAGGGCTAGGACTCAACTCCAATTTCAATTCACCACTCTTTTTAGACACATTCCACTAAATCTGAGAGACAGGTGCTGTAATTCAGAAATTTGAAGATGAAGTGCTGTAGTATTATAAGACCTGGATTTAAATCTCACCTCCAAGATTAATCCCTTTCTGATTATAAACAAACACAAACCTTTCCTCTGAGCAAGCTATTAGCTCACAGACAGCAGTGGTCCAAAGTGATAAGGAGCTAGTTAATAATAGCGCATTGAATGAGGGTGGAATAACTGTAGAGAAGATTGCCGATTATACTATAATATCTGGAGAACCTGAAACATCTACTAGTTATACAAGTGCATTACAAACCATGAGGCAAGAAAAAGGTTCTGATGATAATAGGAAATCTGTGTATGTAAATATCATAATAGCTAACTTACAAGAGACTCCAGAACCATATCTTGGGACAGAAGTGGGAGAACAAAAGTACAAACCTCTCAGTGATACAGGGCAAGGTGGATCTGTATTGAAGTCATTCCTAGAAGATAGCACCATAGAGGGAATGGTTTCTATGTCAACAGATTCACAAGAGGGAATAGATAAACAAGAACCTGATCCAAAAGATATGATAGAACCTGTGCACTCCAGTAACATAATAGTAAATCTGTAGGAAACAGTAAACCCACAAGAATCAAATTTGTCACCACAGAACACAGAATTAGAGCATATTACTGGGCAACAGCTAGAAAAAGAAATGGGAAATATAGAAAGTACTAAAATAAGGTCAGACCAAGACACAAAACCTGATTTAACAACACCTGACACAGAATTACAACATATCACTGAATGAAAGCTAGTGAAAGACATGGAGAGTATAGAAATCAATGACCAAGAATCAGACTCAGACCCAGATGATATAGTACTAAATGGTAAAATAATAGCTGACTAAAATAGTGATGAAGAACAAGAACCATATGAGTACATCAAGCTCTATCATAAAGTTCACAAAGACTTAGATGAGTGTGACACAAATTGGCATAGTGAACACCTGAATTCAGAACAAATAATATTTTTCTGATTCTGATTCTGATGAAGCAATTGAAAACATAGGAAACTCTTTATCAGCAGAGGAAATACTGTATATTACAGGAGTCAATAGTTATAAAGAATTTTGTAAGAAATATGGCTTAGGGGACAGTGACAGTGAATTGGAAGTAATTTGATAGAGAACAAACTGAAAAAAGAGATAAACAATGAAATGCTATTATCACATCTGCTTTCTCCAACCTTGAGCATCCCATAACACAACAGATACCATCTATTGAAAAGACTTGGTACCAGGATTGGTTTGAGTTCTATACGGTAGCAATCAACACGAAACCTTATAAGAACCCACATTAGTACTAGGCATAAGATCTGACACTCAATCCATGAAGTGACCTTAATCAAATCAGGAAAGCCCCTAAAGTATAATGACAAGCTCTGGTTGAAAAAAAAAAAACTGAGATAAGTCCACGAACCCCAGTAAATATAGATGAGGAACATCCAAGATGCTATTGGAGCATCTTACCCAAACAAAAATTATTGCATGAAATGGAAATAGAATAATGCCCAACATAGATAGAATAAATTTGGGTTAGTTAGATTAGGGAGGATTAGTGTAGCCTATGAAACACAGGAGAAGTGGTTCCTTGTGAAACCTGCAAGTTTATTTGGGTGGATTTAGAATCCCTTAGAATTAGTAAACATGTGTACAAATCTCCATCTCAAGCCTAGACTAAAAAAAAAAAACCCTCAAATACAAGGCCATCTAGTTCAATTCATTCATTTTTAAAATGAGGAAACTTAAGTAAAAAAAAAAATTAAGTGACTAATCCAAGATCACCCAGATACTAAGTAGCAGAGCCAGGATTTGAACTCAGAACTTCTGACTCCAGCAGTCTTACTCCAGCACTCTTATCCCTGCATGGGAATCCTAGGGTAGTATAAGAATAGAAATAGAGAATTTAGATGGTAGGGTTAAGCCAAGGGTTGTTATTAGGCAATACATGACAGATGATAGGTCAAGGGGAAAAAAGATTCAGTGGCAGCTGATAGAGTATGGTTGAAATAGTCAACCACAGGTTAAAAACTGGGAAAGGATTAAAGGAAGCCCAATCTAGTTGTGATGGACCTTTAAGAGACCTTGGAAGGGTAGAGGGACTGGAGGTCCTAAGGGAGATGAAGAAGAGTTTTAAGATTAGCAAGGCATAGGGAGAGGTGAAAGGAAAGGAGGTTATAATTAGATAGAGGGATTTCAAAGTTCTGGATAATGGAGATAGAAGGATTATGAGTGATAGTCTTATCAGAGGTGTATGACCACTCCTGTGTGTGGCTGAGATAGAATGAAGATGAAGGTCATGGCTGTTTAAGAGGGTTCAACTAGGTTACGTCAAAGGCCTCTTCCAATTTTAATATTTTGTGACAATACCTTAACTTTTGTTAATTAATTAATTATTTTACATTAAGATTCTCAGATATCTCCCACCCTCCCTCTTTCCCCCACACTAAAGAATGCATTATTTAACAACAAGATATATGAATAGATAAAAGTATGTCTTGCTTGTTTCTATTTATCAGTTCTTTCTCTTGAGATTTGTTGTCTAACAAGTCTAGTTGTCCTAATGAAAGTTAGGCTATAGGGAAGATTGTTTGCACATTCAATACAAAACACTGAGGTTCGCTAACTCTAGCTTTCCTGAGTAACCGTGAGAGTTATAGGTGACCCCTTTTCTGAAAGGCTTATTCAAATAGAGAATGGAGCAAAGGGAAGGGGAAATTTTTCTCCTCCAAAGGCTTCTAGAATAATATGGGGAAATTTGTGCAGAATTAAAAGTTTTCATACGATGATAGTTCATGGTTGTCATTAAAGTGTCATTCATGGTATTTCTGTTGCTGACACAATTCCTGACCTTCAAGCTAATGAATTAATTCATTTTGTGCCAGAAGTACTGGCATTTCAAAGACTAGACTTATTCATTTGGGGCAATAAATGCTTCTCTTTTATTACATGTCTATGTTTTTGTATGAAGTCATTCAGAATTTGGAACTAGAAGAATACAACTGGCCTCTATAGAAGATCTTCAGTTTCAACAACTTTCCTTATAGAGAATGAACGTAGACAGTATAGGAAAGAAAATCAAACAAATCAGACCAATTTGCAAAAGAGATAGAAAAGGCAGGAAACGAGTATAAGGGGGGTAATTACAGGAGCCCACCAAATTTGCTGACCAGGGGAACTTCTCCTGAATTGTGCAAGTACTCTAGCTAAAGTACAAAGACAACCAAAGACTTGTACCTATGTGCTACCTCACCTCAACCCCAACTGCATAACTGGTGGCTGGATTGAAAATGATTTTTGACCAAGCAGAAAGTGTTCCCCACTTAAAGGAAAAACAATCTTTTTCTCCCTATCCCAGGCTATGGAGTGTGTCAAAATTCTCCCTTCCATTAAAGAGAGTGGTGGAGGAGATGTTTCTTCCCTCTCTCCTTCCCCTCAACCACACATAGCAATAGCAACTTTCTTACATGGTTGCCAGTGCACATGCTTGTTTATGTGAACCTAAAATTAGATCTCAAGTTCATAGCTTTCTTTTCTTCTTGATGGTGTTTGAGAGGTTGGAAGCTCTTGGTGGTAATGGTCCAGAAGGAGATGATCTCTGAAATAATTTCTTAGATAAGATGATCACTACCAAGAATATGAAACAAAACCAAGAGAGGATAAACCCAAGCCATTCTCTGGCTTCTAAAAATATATGGGCATTGAGTAAGTTGCTCCAATAGTGCAGAATTTATAGGAAAAGAGCATGTCTGTTCAACCATCCCATGAAGTGTTTCTTTTTTAAAGATTTTAGATATCAACACCTGGGGAGAGTATAAGAGGAATTATGGGCTTATATTTCATACTTTAGGTATTTATCAATATGTGTTTATGAATATTTTGTGTGTTTTAATGATTTCTTTTATGGTAGAGGAAATAAATAGCTACCCTATACCTGATAGCTTTGTACACCAAGTAGGTTTCCAGAAGGGTCTCTGTTAATCCCATTTGGGAAGACCATATCCATAAGCCAATTTTAAGCTTTGCCTAAGAGATTTTTCCCCTGGAATCCCACTTGTGGATACACAAATTAATCAAGGAATACCAAAAGAATTCCTCTAGGTGGGACCAGGCTCTCCAGGGCATGAACCAGAATTGGTTCCCTTCATAGAAGGCACCTCTCCAACTGGGTCTCAGAACTTTATACTGAGAGAACCCTCCCCTTCGATCTAACATAGAGAACCTCAACAGATAGGAAGAGAGAGTGATATCAAAGGTTTTTTTTTTTTCCTTTTTAAAGTGCACTGAGTGAACAGTGTCTCCCACTCAATTGCTTATCATAAATGAGTAAAAAAAAAGTATTTATTAAGTATTCACTACATGCCAAGCACTGTGCTGTGGACTAGGGACAGAAATACAAAAGGAAAACTTGGGCAAAAACACACTGCCTTCTAACAGAAAGAGACAACACAAAGCAATGGGAGTCAGGAAAAGTTGTAAGGATGGTGAATAAGGCTGAAGGAGAATAGTTTGATATATCCTATCCAGGTACAATAGCAATGTTTATCTGATCCTATTTCCTGATTACAGAATTGGAAAATGAGTAGGGAGTTGAGAAGAAAAGAAGAAAAGGAAAGGGAGCCTCAGATTACAGAAATATTTAGATACTTTGAGGTTAAACAAAGCAAGGTTGGCAGGGGTTTTGTTTTGTTTGTTTTTTTACTGAAATAAGGGAGACAGTCTCAGAGAGAGAGAGTCACCACTCAAGAGATTGGGGCACCCCAAGATAGAAGTTCCTGTTAGGGAAATGACCAGAGAGTTGTACATGAAGAGTAACAGAGTGCCAATTGTAATATTATGGCTTTATCTGTCATTTAGCAAGAAGGCTACCCACTGTAAGAGTTACAAATATTAATAGATACATAAGAAGATACGGATAGATATATGTAAATAGATATGTCAGATATACACATATGCATATATATATATATATATATATCAGATGGGAAGGGGGGCTGTCCTGATTATCCTCCATTATATTTGAATCTGTCCTGAAACTTCTCTCTTATTATCCCCAAATACTACACCTCTTCTCTATGCATGCCCTTGTTGATAACTAAAAAACCCTATAGAATTTTAACCCTTTTTGCTTAAGGTAAAAAATTGTAGTTTAAAAGAAATTAATCTTATTGGTAGCTTTTGCTTTCAAATCACTTTTATTTGCTAATATATAACTCTTCATTCCTCTCCCCTTCCCAGAGGGAAGAGAGACAGAAATGGAAACACCGAGAATGGTTTAATAGTACTGGCTAAGGAATAAGAGGACTTGAGTTAAAATCCAGTCTCTGACACAGCATCTGTGTGGATTTTGGCAAGTCACTTAACCTTAGTCTCAATTTCCTCATTTGTAAAATGAAGTAGTAGAAAAAAAGTTCAACATGAAAGAAAAAAAGTTCAATAAAACTAACCTACGCATCAACAGAATCTGAAATGTTCCCTAACAGTCAGTCAATTAGTCAACAATCATTTATTAAGTGCCAGGCATCAAGCCAAGTATGTCCTCTACCTCTTCAATAAAGAAAGAGATTTATTCTCATGTCTCTTCTTTTAGTACAAGCAGATGCCTAGGAGCTACTCTTTCAACAGCCTTACTCAAACTGAGTGGGTGCCTAGGACACAGCTGCTTCTTGTACCCTAAGGGGCTAAGCATAGCCCTGAAGGGCTTGGGGGCTTTCTAATGCTATAGCTCACAAGCCCCCATCAGCATGCTTTGCCACATGATTATTAATTGATAGAAATGAGTTGGTCAGATTTAATTAGCTTTTAGAAAGAGATATTGACAAAGCTTGTATTACAGTAAGAAAAGTTGATACAAATCCCCTCAAAAGTCTGTGAAATGCCCTCCCACATATATAGAGTACATAGAGAGTCCAAGACAAAACTGGGTCAAGCTTTGAGAGCACATATGACAAAGGAAATCCTGAAACTTCCCGGATGTCCTTTTATTAGAGTCCTCAAGACATTATTTTTAGGTATCCTTGAGTTTTTCTTGCTGAGCTCTTTGCAAAGATTTGAATCTGTCTTTTCTCTTCAGCAACTTGGGAATACTGCTAGGACTCAGTGAAAAATCAAAATCCTCTAATCTGCCAAAGTTCACAAGATAGCCAAAGGGGAAGAGGACAAAGTTCTCCTCCCTTTCCTCCATTTCTCAGGGGTTCATCTTTCCTTTTGTGCTTCCAGACCCTCAAATCTTCTAGTTCTGAAATGGCTTGCTATTTGATAGATGAACCACAAAAGGTGATCAAGTTTCCTCAACCAATCCAAACACACTTCCTTATACAAAATGCTCCAGTTTATCTAGTGGGTTTCAAAGACCGACAAATTGATCAAGGACCTTTTCAGACTTAGTTTAAAGTCTATGGTTAATAGATTAATTGATTCAACAAGGGTGCCCAGGCCTCTTAACAGCTGAAATGAGCTCTCCACTAGTTAATGCTCCAGGGTGTGGTATCTTGTCCCTTTCTATAAATGGATTAGGTTAAAATTGTTTAGACTAATCTATACCTTTATTCCTGGCCATTATAACTTCCCAGCATTCAGTTTCAATTTTCTCTCCAATTATATTGTTATAGTTACTGTGTAGGAAGCAGCAAGTTACCTTGGAAAGATTACTGGCTTTGGAGGATCTGCATTCCAACCCGACTGTAACCCCTTCTTCCTGCATAAACTTGGGCTAGTCACTAAACTTCAGTGGACTTCAGTTTCTATGACTGTGAAGTGAGGAACTTTGACCAGAAATCCTTTGAGATTCTTTCCAACTCTAGCTACAGATCTATGATATATTTTGCACCAGTTCATATAATTCTTCTCATGTTTCTCTTTATTCCTTGTTTCTTTCATGCATTTATTGTCATGTACCACAACTTGTTTAACCATTCCCAAATATATATATATATATATATATATATATATATATATATATTTGTTTGTTTGTTTGTTTGTTTCCAGTCTTTGCTACTCCAAAAAAGTGCCCCTACATATATTCTGGTGTATAGGAAGCCTTCCTTTTTATTACTGACCTCCCTGAGAATGCAGTTAAAGATTCCTTCCAAAGAAAAGTAAAAACCTGCAAGCTATTGTCATTTGCATCTTAGTCTAAATGAAGATTCTTCCAGCTAGTTTTGATAGCTGAGAGGAGAAAAAGTAAGAGAACTTTAGCTTCCTGAAGGAGGAGGAAAGGGCAAAAAAACCGAAAGGTCTAAATGCCTGAAAACAAACTTAATCTACTTCACAATTTTGCTTGGGGTTTGTCCTATCAACCAGGATTACAAATGACCCTTCTCTGTCAAGCAGAATATAAAAACTAGAATATGCGTTTGGGAATAAAAATCCACCTGGACTGTCCATATGAAATGTATTAGTTGATTACATGCTTAATAGAGTATTCATTCTGATTCAGTCAGAGACTTTCTAAAAGATACAGAACACAGAACTGGATATTGGGAGTGGAAAGGACTCTGGAGGCCCTTAGTTGAATCTCTTCATTTTATAGATTAGGATAATTGACTTGTTCAAGGTCATATAAGATATAAGAGAACCATAATGAAAACCCAGATTTTTTTTACTGCTTACTGTGATAGAAACATGAGGAGAGAGAGGTTTTACAGGACTTGTGGACCAAGATGCAGGGCTGGAGACCTAGCTGTAGATGTCAGTCAAGAGAAGATTCCAACGGAATGTTCCCAGGAGGGGCAGTTGGGGGGGTTTGCTGGCCACACTGAGAGGAGAAACTTGGCTTTTGGACTTGGTCTCTGACTAGAAGTCACATTCTCTCTCCCTGGAGGTTTGAAGCTGGCTAAAAGACTTTTGTGAGGCTGATTTGATTTTTGGGGTTTCTCTGGCTCTAAGTAGTGGAAGCTGATCAGGGGAGAAGCTGAGAGACCTTACTGATTTTTTGTGAAGAAGAAAGATCTTGAAAAGCCATTGTCCTCTATCTCCCTGTCTCATAGTCACAACTTGTGACTGGAATACTTCCTCAAACCTTTCTAAAATTATCCCTGAAGTTTAGGGAAATCCTTATCCCCCTTACCTCAGTTTCCCATCCTGTTATCCCAATAAACCCCTTGACTGAGAAAGCAACTGGAGTATCTTTATAGTTTACTCAGGAGGGAGTGAAGAAGCAAAGGCTTCAAGAAGATTTGGGAGGTGAGGGAGGCTAAAGGGAGAGGTTCGTTAAGGGAGGGAGCAAGGGAGGAAGGGGGTTAGGAAATAGATTGATCCATCAGCAACCAGTAGGAATCAGCAGGCAAACCCCAGAGTAATCCTCAGGGCATTCCTTTATAAGTAGTTCCCTGTGTACCAGCATCCCTGTGTGGTGGCATCCCCCGACATTTCTCATTTCTACAATCCATTACATATAAGCAGGTTTAGGTTCCTGTAGCTAGCTCTCTCAAGACAAAGCCAGAGAACAACAGTCATTGCTGAAGAAACTGGTTCCCCTCAGTTTACCCTCTCTATCTCAACAAGTAATAGTTTCCTATCAGTTTACCTCTTTTAATACATTACCCATGAGCTTATCCATGTTCAGCCTATGAATTATGACTAACTTAAAAAGGATTGGCTGCTGCTACTACCCATCTGTATCCTACTTTCCTGGGAGACCCTTCAACTAATCAACTAATTAAGCATCTTATTAAGTACTACTATGTGCTAATCACAGAGGATACAAAGACAAAAAGTCATCAAGAAGCTTACATTATATTAAAGTAAATAGCAGACAAGTATGTATATATATACACATATATACATATATACATTATGTTTTTAAAAAGTAAATAAAGAGTGGTTTTTAGGAAGGGGGTATTTAACAGATGAAATATCAGGACAAGAGTTATGTAGAAGGTTTTGATCTAGGGGTAGAGTAGAAAATGGAATTAGCCAAGCTTTGAAAGAAATTAAAAATACTGTAAGCCAGAAAGAAGGGAAACAGGACGAGGAAAAATTAAAGCCTAGACCTTCATTGGGTACATTTTAACTTACACAAAAGAAAGTCTAATTTGTCACCCAGGGATAAGGCATTGGAGGAGTAACCATAGAAGTCACTAGAACTTTGGGTGTAATATCCATGGCAGGAGAAAGATGGCATTCAATGATGATCCTACGAAAAGATACTCTCAATCCAGGTTCTCCTGGGTTATACCAAGGTATCACCACTTTCTTGTTGATCAATGGGATGCCTGGAACTTACATTACCTACATATCAAGCAACAAAGGTAAGGATGATGGACTTTATAGGAAAGGGTTGGTTTATAAATAATAATAGCAAGTATTTATATAGCACTTTAAGATTTACAAGGCTCTTTATAAATATCTCATTTTATACTTCTAACAACCCTGGGAAGAAAATGCTATTATTATTCTCAGTATGGAAACTGAGGCAAGCAGACATTAAGTGATTTCCCTAGGGTCACGCATAGATAGTACACTTCAGAGGCTGGATTTGACTTCAGATCCAATGCTCTATCCATCCAGCTACTGCCATCTTACTGATGTTCTATCTCTGATGTCAGAGGCAGAAAAATGAAAGGGATTGGTTATTTAGGTGTCCCACTGACATAGTCAGCACAAAGCAAAGAAACTTCCTTCATGGAAATATAGAAATATGTTGTTCCCTGCCCCACCTCAACCCTGCCACCTGTCTCTCCTCTCCCTCCTAAATACACTTATACCTGCACATTTGTTTCCAGATGCTTCCCCTCTCCAGAGCAGAGGATTCCTAGCATGGAAGTTCTTATGTACAGAAGATTCTATAAGTTTCCAGAAAAGAAGCAGAAAGCAGGGGATGTGTTTAGAGCAGAGGCAAACTATGAGAGAGAAAAACTAAATCCCCCAAACCAGAATTTTTTTCATCGCCAAAATGACTATTTCTGAGTTTCAGCATTTTTGTGTATACCAGTGTTGTCAAATTCAGAAACAGAGTAAACAACCACGAGTTAGCATTATTAAATTTTATTCCTTTTTTTAAGCATTTACCAGTTACACTTTAATCTGGTTTGGAAGGCACTCAGGAGTTTTATAGCAATGCTTGCAAGTTTGACACCTCGGGTCTATACAATAGAGCTAATCATACTTCCACTAGGAGAAGTTCTGGTAACCTGTTAGGTGCTAAAATTGTGTGGGTTACTATTATTATTAAATAATCAGCTAATAAAGGAATCTTTGTAACAAAAACTGGTTCTACCTGGGACCTGTAGTGTTTAACCTTATGAGCAAATAACATCTCTGATAGGAACAACCATAGGTTTTAGTTCAAGCTACTAGGTTTGCAGAATTTCCAGCCTGTCAAAGAAGCAGAAATGTTATTTGCCCAAAAGGCTATATACTGCAGGTCACTTTTTAAAGGATTATTACAAATTATTTTTTCTAATGTTTGGGCCATTTGACAGGTCCACTGGAAGTGAATCAAGATTCTTGCCTTTCCAAAGTCTCTCCAACCCTTTGACTACATTTTGTCACTTTTGCAAATTTTCTAGGCCTGGAATAAAACCTCAGAGTTGTTTTGATTCATATTCTGTTACTCTGCCTGATCTTGGCTGTTAAGACTTGGTCATTCTTTCCTTGAGAATTTTGTGTTCATATCCTTTGATCACATCAGTTAGAGAGTGGTCCTTTGTCTTTATAATTTGTATTAATTGCCTATATGTCTTGAATATCAGATTCCTAGTAGAGATATTCTTCCCTACCAATCCTAATTGCATTGATTCTGTTCATGCAAAAACTTTTCAATGGCATGTAATTGAAATGATTTATTTGATCTTTGTGATTAACTCTCTTCCTGTTTTGGTTAAGAATTCTACTCAATTTTTTTTTCCTACCTCAGAATGAAATAACAGTCTTATTCCCAGCCTTGTTTGATTCATGCAAGCTCAGGCAAGCAGTAATAACACTCAGCTTGGACTTCATCCACAGCAACCTACCACGCTGTGTTATGGAATGATTTTGAAAACCTGGGTACTTGTAAAGGTCTAGAAGCCTTCTATCTCATATTATGCTTGAGGTCTCTCCTTCCTGTGCCTTTTTTTCCCCATGGAGACTTGTGAAGAGGGTAGTTTATTCTACAAAACCCACAATGTTTGGCAGAACTCCAAGCCTGAACCAAAGAAACTATTCCAACATCCCCTGTCAGCTTTCTGAGAATGTGTTGGCATTGCTACAATCTAAGTGTAAACACTATGGATGGCTTAAGATGGTGACTATGAAGAAATCTGAGTATTCATAATAATTTGACAGAGGGAAAAAACCTTTTAGAATTGAACTTTATAAAGCTAGTCACTATTTTCTTTTATCTTCTATGGATTAAAAAGTTATTTGTTAAGACCTGTCAAGAACTTCATAAACTCCCTTTTACTAAATGATATATCAGTGTCAAGTATTATTATCATGCTGTGGGTCCCACACTTCTCTCTTGTGGGCACTAATTTCTCCTTTTCCTCTCTCCATGATAAACCTTTGCATAATTAGGCAGACTATAATTAGGGTTTATGGTCTCCTTGGAAGTCTCAGGAAAGAAAAAGCCAACTACTACATGTGAGGAAACTGAATCAGAGAGACTAATTATATAGATCCCAAGGGTGTGAAGAAACCACCAGAGATTATTGGATCCACTTGGATCCATTTCTCTTCGCTCCAAGTAGGATTACACCTAAAGTAATTCTATGTATGGAGGCTGGGTATCTACATTGCTCTACAGGAATTTTAAAGAGGGAACATCAAGCTATCCATCCTTTCATCTATTCCTCAGAATATAGGAAATCATTTTTTAATGTATCACTTAGCTCCTTCCAGGTAAAAACTGTGCTATTTTATATCTTTGTGACCCTAGCACCAAACACAATGTTTTACACATGGTAGGTGCAAATAATAACTAACAAAAATTTGTAGAATTTTATGTTTATTGAATTAAATTCTAAGGAAGGCTATTTTACACAAATGTAGAGTCTTCCAGGGACTAACTTTATTTTTATTTAAGTTCTATTAACACCTTTTGTTTTGGTATCACATTTATTTCTGAATATGCCTCTCTCTTCCTACTTTTGCAATTAAAAAAAATGGCTTAGTAAAACCAACACATTGTGTCTTATAGAATAAGCACCATTCCACATCTGTTGTCCACATCTTTCCAACAAAATGAAGGAGGTGAATTTTTCCTATTCTGTTTTTAGGGAGGCTGAGGCAAACAATAATTATAAGAAGTTTTCAGTTTTGTTTTGTTATCAGTTGGTATTGTAGGTATATTGCATTATTTTCCTTTTTTTTGCTTACTTTTCTCTACATTAATACTGGTAAGTCTCATATTTTCTCTGAATTCATTATAAAAGAGTTACAGCTAGATGACACAATGGTGAGTGCTGGACTTGGCATCAGGAAAATATGAGTTCAAATATAGCCTCAGATGTTTATTAGCTATATGAATCTAGGAAAGTTACTTAACCTCTTTCTGCTCTGGTTTCCAAATCTGTACAAGGGCAATAATAAGAGCATCTACTTCACAGACTTGTTGGGAGAACCAAATAAAACTAGATAAAACGTGAAAAGAACTTAGCACAGTGTCTGCCACATTAAGCACAGTAGGTGCTTTATAAATGCTAATTTCCTTTCTTCCTCATATTCATTTTCTTGTGTGTGCCACAATAATATTCTATTACATTTCTATATCCATCCATCAGTCCATTTTTTTCTTCAATCATTTTCAGTTGTGCCTGATTCTTTGTAACCCCATTTGGGGTTTTCTTGGCAAGTATTCTGGAGCAGTTTGCCATTTCCTTCTCCAGCTCATTTGACAGAAGAGGAAACAGAGGCAAATAGGGTGAAGTGACTTGGACAATGACCTGCAGATGGTCTGAGGCCAGATTTGAACTCGTGAAGATGTGTCTTCATGACTCCAGGCTCAACATCTATCTATTATATCACCTAGCTTTCCTGTACATAATACAGAGAGAGAGAAGAGAGAGAGAGAGAGAAAGAGAGAGAGAGAGAAAGAAAGAGAGAGAGAGGAAAGAGAATATGCACAGAGGTAATATATAAAAATATAATATATAATACATATATACAAATATGTATGTGAGCATATATTTATATATACAAACATATGTACACACATATATATATATATATTCATAGAGATAAACTTTGGTGATCAGAAACTAGAAATATTTAATGAGCAGGACAGTGAAACTGGAGCCCTAATCATATAGTTTAACAAAACTAACACAAATATGTGAGATTGCTTTCCTTCAATTAACACCAGTCAACAAACAATCATTATCATTGAGCTGTCAGTAAGAATCACTGAAATCTAGTTGCATGTAGTTCAGTCAGCTCTAATGTTAAAATGAATGAATTGGAGCAAATGTAAAAGGATTTAGTCAGTTTATTTTCCTTGGTGATGGGCTAGCAATAGCTGACATACCTACCACTCTATGTCTTTACATGTAAAATGAAGAGTAGACGAGTAAAGGCAATGTACAAATACTTCAGGTGGAAAAAATATCATCACAAAGGAAAAAAGTGGATACTGGATGTGAATAGAAATGTAAAAACCTTGTGGGGATGCATATAGAGGCAAAGAAGGAGAGCAGAGAAAATTTTAAGGATAAAGCTTTTAAATGGAGAAGATAATACTCTAAAATCTCTAGAAAAAAGAAAGGGAATTTTAAAAATTAAGTTTAACTAATTAATTAAGAATATTTTCCATGGTTACAAAAATCGTGTTCTTTCCCTCCCTTCCCACACCCCCCTCCCATAGACAACAAGCAATTCCACTGGATTTTACATGTGTCATTGATCAAGATCTATTTCCATATTATAGATATTTGCACTAGGGCGATCGTTCAGAGTCTACATCCCCAATCATATCCCCATCAACCCATGTGATCAAGCAGTTGTTTTTCTTCTGTATTTCTACTCCCACAGTTATAAGAAAGGGAATTATAATGATAGATGGTATCTACACTATATGCCAAATTATCTTCAGGATAAAAAAGAAGATGCAAAGAATAAAATAACAATAATGAAATTGCTCAAATGATATTAACTGGTATTTGTATAGTCCTTTGAGGTTCTCAAAGCACTTTATATGACCTCAGTGGGAGGTTTCCAGTGATCTTGGGAAGAAATCACTACAGGCATTGCTGCCCCATCCCTGTTTTACAAATAAAGACACAGGTTCAGTAAGATTATGTAATTTCCCATGGACATACAGCAAATAAATATCAGAATCAGGATTCACACCCAGGCATTCCTGAACTGAATCTGCCAGCATCCCATCTGCTACGAGATACTGGTCCTCATAGTATTGGGGTAGAATGACAATTTAGAGAATTCACAACTGAAGAAAAAATTCCTATTCCCAATCTGTCATTCCTGTCCACACCAACCCTACCTATCCCTCATGATCCTCCAACCCTCACCCTGACCACAACTCTGGTCTAGACCCTCTTCTCTTTTCTCTTTATACTCTCCTTCTTGGTCATCCCACTATCTCCCACAGAGTCAGTTATCATCTCTATGCACACAATTCTCAGAGCTGTATAGACAACCCTAGCCTCTCACATGAGCTACAAACCCAAATCTCCACCAGACATTTCAAATTGGACATCCTCTTGTTATCTGACATTTGATGTCTAAAGCAGAACTTCCCCTAAAAACTCACTAGTCTGAATTTCTTTTGCAGTCAAGGGTAACAACAGTAAACAATAAGCCAAGTCCCAGTTTCTCACTTTCCTTCATCCTATATATCCCATCAACTGCCAAATGTTACCATTTATTTTTTCTCCAACTTCTCTCATATATTTCTTTCTTTCCACTCAGTCATCCCTCTAGGCGAAGGTCCTATCATCTGGATTATTGAAATAGCCCTACAATTAGACTTCCCAGCTCAAATATTTCCCCACTTGTATTGAAATTGTATGTTGTCCTGGTCCTCCCTTTTAAATAGTATAGTAAGTGGATAAGTAGCTAATATAAGGTAACAATAATAGAAAGTAAGATTACAAAGGAGAACCCAGAAGTCACTTATAGACTGTCCCATAAATTAAGGGAGCACAACAGTTCATTACAAACTCTCATAAATTAGGATAGCATAGGAGCCACTGGAAAGTGTCTCATAAATTAACTAAGGTTACATCCCGAGACTATGTACTAAATCAGAGGAAGCCAGGTAAGCCTTGCAATAAGGAACCCTGATTTCTGCTAAGGGCCTCATGGTCTGTTTGTCTCCCAATTCCATCCATTCAATTTGGTTTCCTTTTGAGCTAGTCACTGCTTGCTGCCTGCTGCTTTTAGTGTTAGCCCATTTCCCAGCTCAGTAAGGCAAGGGAATCTGCACTGAAACTTCATGATGCTGGTGCCACAGAATTCTCTTTTCTAAATCAAGTATCTAGAAATAGCAGGAATGCTATATTTTGTAGGATCTATCGGCAACCAGATCATTGATATCATCCTTTCTCACCTGGCAGCTCTCTAGACTTCATGACTGCCAGATGTTATTCATTCTTCTTGGTATGGTGGGTGGTATAGTAGGTAGACAGAGGGCTTGAGGTCAGAAAGACCCGAGTTCAAATGAGACCTTAGACACTAGCTATATGACCCTGGGAAAATCACTTCACCCTGTTTACCTCAATTTCCTCATCTATAAAATGAGCTGGAGAAGGAAATAGCAAATCACTTCAGTATCTTTGCAGAAAAAAATCCCAACTGGGGTCACTGAAAATCATGCATGACTGAAATGACTGAATGACAACAATTCATTCTGTAAGATGACAGCATCTCTGTAATTCATACCTCCTAGTATCATTTCCTACCCTGTCTATTGAACTTTCTCCTGCCTGGCACAGGGTACCACCCCACCCTCCCCAGCCTTTCCCTCTTCCCCTCTTCCCCTTTCAGTTTCTTTTTATATGTTGTCACTTTAATCAAGCCATGAGCTCTTTGAAAGCAGGGATTTTTTTCTTTGTATCCCCAAAGGCTAACATAATGCCAGTAACACAGTAGGCACTTTATAAATGTTTATTGACTTGGACTCATTCAAAGATTAGATTGAAAAAAAAATATTCTTTGCCCTCAGAGAGCTTTCTTCAGCAATTGTTCCTCCTAAATTTGTTAGGGCACTTTTGTCAGACATTGCTTACAGAATGACAGATATAAAACAAAAGAAAAATAAATTTCACAAGAACTGGAGGAAGTAAAGAGAAAGACTTTATTAAGAAACAGGAAGAATTTTGCTGTCAACCAATTCATCCTGCTACAAATCTCTTTGGATCCAAGATTCAAAGGCATAAATGTAATTAATGATAGCAGTGCTATTGTACTTTGCTCTAATAGAAAACAAACACCGTATCTGAGCCTGGAAGTGGAAAATGTACTTTCAAATGTTGCGAAATATAGGACATCTTCAGGTGTTTGATTCATGACTATAGCCTGAAATTCTTCAAAGGATGTTTTCTCTGCAATATGATGACTTGCCTTTGCATGATATATCCTCTGACTCTCTTTGCTTCTTGCCTTCTGCTTCAGATTCTTCTTTATTTGCAGTCTGTAAAAGAATTAATCTCTCTTTGGAAATGCAACAAATCAGTGCATAAATTTATATGTGAAAGTTTAGAGAAACTAATTTTCATTCTTTTCTGCCCTAAAAGGTAAATATCCCACAAAGCCCATTCCTTGACCCTTCTACTCTTCTCTCTATACATACACTCTGTCCTTTGTAATCCTATCCATTCCCTTTCCTTCAACAATGGTCCCCAGTGTCATTGATTCCCAAGTCTACATTAATGGCCCTTCTCTTCTTCCTTAATTCCTCATTTCTACAATTTGAATTGCCTGATGGACATCTCTCACCTAGCTGCCCTCCATTGCTTCACGTTCCACATGCCTAAAGTCAACTCTCTCCCTCAATATCAACTCTGCTTAGATTTTTCTATTTCTGTCAATGGTACCTTTCCCCTTTTAGTCTCCCAAGTATCAAATCTTGGAATCAACCTGAGGATCCAGACAGTATGTAAGAAAGAAGTTTGGAAGTGGGGGGCTGAGCTCCCATTTGTAGATGAATTCCAGACCACCTTATATACTTATCATGAGCTTGTTTTGTTTTGTTTTACTTCTCTCTCATGGGCCAGCTACCCAGAGCTCTTGTGAATGGCAGTCCTTTTGTCTTTGCTGCCACTAATCAATACCTGGCCCCTGAGGTACCCAGACTTACCCACCCTCACCCCCACCAATGTTCATTAGATCTCCTGGCCTGAAAGTGGATAAACTCCTTTCTCACCTACTTCACCTGAGTCAAAGATTGAATTTTTCATAAAACCATTAACATAGCAATTCAAGACAAAATAAAGTAGTTTATAGACTAAGAGGCAGCTAGGTTGTGTGGTGATAGAAAAATGGATCTGAAACCAGGAAGACTCAGCTTTATGAATTCAAATCCTGTCTCAGACACTTGCTAGCTATGTGACCATGGGCAAGTCACTTACCCCCATTTGCCTCAGTTTCCACACCTAAAAAATGAACTAGAGAAGGAAATGGCAAATCACTTCAGTATCTTTGGCATGAGAACCTTAAATGGGGTCACAGAGTCAGACATGACTGAAAAATGACTGAAGGACAATAGAACATAAAATTGAAGAATCTATAGGATTCATGATTGTTAACATAAAAATTTTGATTTAGCCATAAATAGAATGCACAGCTTCTAGGACTATCTGGCCTCATTCCCATCTAATTAGCATTTAAGCCTTGATTCAGCCCAAGTCCAGCTGCCATGGTTCCTCTGAAGACAACCAGTATATGATTAAGTCTTGCCAGTGCGTGAGTCTGGTCATTTCTTATCCAGTTAGAAAGCTGGTGTCCCCTTTTGCACCACCCACCAAGTTCCAGCATTAGTTTTCGGCACATCTGTAGGGCTGAGAAGACTGATGCTTGCTGCTTCCAATTAACAGTTCACACCTGTCGGTCCAGCAGCCCACACCACCCACTTGTCTGTTCACAAGTTGCTAAGTTATTTGACCCCAGAAAAGTGGCTATTCAAGATAGATTTTTTTGATGATTTCACAGATATTTTACACAGTAATAACCACATTGTTTTGACCAGTGATAAAGGAAGGATTATTTTGGCTCATGCTGCTGCTTCCTTCACCCTTATATATCTAGCCAGTTACTGAGTTGAATTGATTTTTTCCTTTGTAAAATATACATTCCCTGTGTCTTGTAATAATTGCCACACTACCTCTCACCTAGATTATTGCAATAGATTCTTAACTGGTCTTCCTGCCTCCTGTCTCTCCCCCAATTGAATTCCCTTTAAAAGTCACTGCTAGATTAATTTCCCCAAAATTCTTATTTATACATACTTCCATCCTCCTAAACTGTACTGTTGAGTAGGGCACTTTCTCCAGAGAGCTCCAAGATTGGCCCTCTACATGCATCCTTGATACAGCCTATCCCATCCAGTGGAATCTTCCCACAATCATCCTCTCCATCTCTAATCTTTCCCTATCACTGGATCTTTTTCTGAGACATAATTCTCTCCTACTTTTAAGAAATCCTCACTAGATCCTACTGCCCTTGCTTGTTGTTGAGTCATATTCAGTTCTTCATAACCCCATTAATGGGGTTTTCTTGGCAAAGATTCTAGAAGGGTTTGCCATTTCCTTCTCCAGCGGATGACAGCAACCAGATATTAAGTGACTTGTGTATTATAAGGGGAGGTTAATTTGTATACCAAGGGGTTCAGTCTTTCAGTATTGAGAAGGGGAAAGAGAGGAGAACCCCCCTTCTCAAAGTGGGTTACAGGGGAGACAGATGATATTTAGGGTTGGTTCAGAGAGAGGAGAGGGGGTTTGAAGATTTTCCCCCTTCTGCCTTCCCTCCTTAGCTAAAACTGTTCTCCCCAATTCGCTCTTGTTCCTCTTGTCCCCCCCCCACCTCCACTACTGGAGACCAAAGGGTCTCCCCTTGATCTGTTCATTTACACTCAGCTTGGGGAACAGATAACTTTTAATGTCAACTCAATCAGGTAATACAAAGGAATAACGGGCAGGGAAGAATGGTAAAAGGAAAGTGGAGAAAGGGGGTCCCTGTATCTAAACCCTTTCCCCTCCCTCCTTGAGTTTGAGGGGAACTCGGGCCTTAGCAGCCTGAGTCCCCTGAGAGAAAGACAGGTTGACTTACCCCTGGGCAACAAGAGCTGAGGTAAAGTCTGCTCAGGTTTCTCTTCAGAAAGTCCCTTCAACTGGGAAGTGTGTGTGTGTGTGGGGAGAAGATTTCCAGTCACCAACAGGAAAAGTGGGTAACCCTTAGGAGAAAGTCTTTTTTTCACCTTCTCCCTTCAGCTTCTCATGACTGAGAGCCCAACTCCTCTCCCAGCCAGAGTCTTCTCCTCCTCAAGATTCTAATCCCTTGGGGCCCCTCCCTCATCGAGGTGACCAGTTTCACACACTCTTCAGCCTGGCACTTTTCTTTAGTGCCAGCCTCTGTCACACTTGTCCAAGATCACATACCTAGTAAGTGACAGAGGCCAGATCTGAACTCATGAAGGTAAGTTATCCTGACTCCAGGCCAAGAATTCTATCCACTAAGCCACACTCCCTGTTAGTTATTGTCTATTTTCCTTCCTCTTCTTAGCTAAACTCTTTGAAACAGCCATCATCACTCAGTGTGTACATTCCTTGCCTCTTTTCCTCTTCTAAGCCCTTTGAAATCGAGTTTCTAACCTCATCATCAAACTGAAACTACTCTCTTCAAAGTGACCAGTGACTTCATTTGGCAAATAGAAATTTTTTCTCTTTTCAATCCTCAGCCTTCTTGCCCTCCATGCAATCCTTGACACTTTTGATCATCCTATTCTTGTGGGTTCAATCAATCCCCTCAATGGGTTGTCACAACATTGCTCTCTCTTGCTTCTGCTCCTACCAGAAGTATCTGGAACTGGGAGAGAAACAAAGATAATGGAAATCTAGTCCATGTCCTCATAGAGCTTACAATCTTGCATACACACAATTAAGAAACAATAATTATAGTAAAGAATGGAATAGAGTAAGAACATAAGACAGGTATGAAGTGCTGGAGTCTGGCAGAGAAAAGGAGAGATAAGGGGCTGAAGTTTCATGGGACAGAAGGATTGGGCAAAATTGGTTAGGGTTTTTTTTTGAGAACTGGGGACACTTTAGAATGTTTATATGTTGAGGAGAAGGAATCAATGGAAAGGGAGAAATTTGAGATTCATCAGGGCAAGGGGAAAATCTAGGGAGTAAGGCCACAAAGGAAAGAATAGCATCAAGAGTTCAAATTGGAGGAGTTAATCCTCTCCTCTTCTGAGACTGGAGTAGTAAAGAAAAGTAGAATGAGTGGAGAAACTTAGATGTTATGATATATAATCATCATAACGATAATTATAATAATGTACACATATATAGTATTTTAAAACTAACAAAGCACATTATATATATTATTTTATTTGATCTTCACAATAATGAGATGATGATTATTTCCATTTTATAGATAAAGAAACTAAGACTGATAAGTGACTTACCCAAAATCAGAGGTAATAAGTATCTTAGACAATATTTAACACCATATATCTATTCCCTCTAAGTCTAACAATCTTTCCATGATACCATAGAAACTGAGGGACCTCATGAAAAATGACCTCAATATTTTCAGGAAAGTAAAAGCTAAAGTTATATGCTGTGAGTATGGAAGGTAGAAAATAGATAGGGGACTGAAAGGAGGAAAAACATTTGGAATATTTGGAGGGGAAAAAAAGGTTAGGAATCCTAAGAGATCACCAAGGAGCAATAAAGGCTCTGTTGTAGTTATACAATATGAATTTATCGTGAAAGAAATCTAGAAGTTAGATTTTGATACTATGCATAGCAATGTCAAGGAACAGGGCTAGATGGACAGCAAGGAAAAATCTAGCATTGAAGATTTGTTGGTTTATAATGGTGGAAAGGTCAGCAGCCAAGGGATTTTAAGAGGGCAGCTATCAAATCAGTCAAGTGACAGATTAAGGGGTCAAAACTAGGTAAAGGAAGAAAAATAAGGCTAAGATATAAGGCCCTAGGTATAAGGAATAATGCAATAGAAATCCAATATAATGTGAGGCTGCAGTGTTTTGTCAACAGAAAAGGAAGGCAAATAGCAGGTCTTAGCAGTATTTAGTAATGCTGCCTTAATTCATTTGCTATGTCAATTTAGCCATTTTATATGTGAAATCAACCAGGAAAAGGAGCAGAATGGTAAAGTGAATAGAAAACCAGACTTAGAGCGAGGAAGAACTGGGCTCAAGTTCCAACCTTTTATTTAACATCTTAATGTCTCAGGCAACTAACTATTAGACTGTGTGTTGTAGAGAGGGTGTTGATTGGCACTGGTAGAGGGAATTTTTCAATTATGAGTTCCCCTTACTAATTAAATCACAGGTTTGATCCAGGAAAAGAAAGTGAACTAGGACGTAGCAAGAGCAAGAGGCAACAGAACAGAGTGAGGGTTGTATTGGTACACAGAGAAAATGATTTAAAAACTCCCTAAAAGAAAACTTCTAGCAACTGAATACAAGGTCTTCAGAAAATCGGTGGGAAGACATTAATAGGAATTCAATAATGTGAAAAACAATGGATGATTTGGAAACTACATCATTAATGAAGGAGGGGTGCCCACTTCAGTTGGATCAAAGATCCACTGATGTAGAAATATAGACTTGAAAAAGTTGGAAGGACCTTGTAGAGGACATCTAACCCATTGCTGATTCAATGGACATCTAGGATCTGATTGGCAACCTACCATCTTAAACAAATCACTTGAACCATCTCAATTATAAAATTAGGGAGTTGTACTATACGATAAGGATCCTTCCAGTTCAAAATCCATTTATTTGAAGTACTTTAAATATATATTTAACTGTTGCCTTTTGTCCGTATGGTTAATCAACAATCAAAAAGGTACTTGCTATGTGCCAAACTGTGCTACAACCACAAACTAAAAGAAAGGCAATCCCAGCCCTCAAGGAACTTACATTTTAATGGTAAAACCAACATATAATAGAAAGCTGAAAAGTAAGGAAAGGGATAAAAGTACCCTAATGATATACTATGGTGACATCATGGAGGAGCCTCAAATGCAGCTTGGTGAGAAATGAAGATGGTTTGCCTAGGAACCCTGCTTAAATGGAGATACTTGAAGAAGCCATCTAGGCAGAGGGAGGAATCAAGGAGGTAGGGGATACTTCCATGGTGTGAATTCCAGGGCTGAAATAAATATCCAGGATGAAGAAGTTTTTAGGGTATAATAGAGAAGTCTGGAATGCAGTCTATGAGAAACAAAGAACATTTCTATCACATCCATTTCTGGGGAAGGACAAACACCTTCCTTTCTTCTTTCCTCTATCTGAATCTTTGCTTACAATTAAGAAAAATAAATATACAGAAACATCCAACTCAGTACCTGTATCTGACAATCCTGCTCTAGTTATTGCTCCCTCACTGCCACAAGCAGAGAGGTATGTTTGTCATCTATTCTCTGGGACTATAATTGTTTTGGTTTTTTAAAAGTAATTCCAACTTCTACTTCTTTTTAGTGAACTTTCCATTTATATTGTGGTAGTTATTGTTTATGTCATTCTTTTAGTTCTGTTTATTTTAAGGTGTATCTGTTCAAACAAATCTTGACATGCTTCTCTGAATTCCTCATATTTTGGTGTTGTTGTTTTTTTAACTATATAATTGCATTATAACCATATAACGTGTTTTTAGTCTTTCTCCAATGGGCACCCACTTTATTTCCAGTTATTTGCTACTAAGAATATTTTGACATTGTCTTTATTTGTTTTTGCCTTCTTTGATGTTTTTTGCCCAGAAATTGAATGACTAGGTCAAAGGTTATGGATGATTTCATCACTTTTCTCACATAAAATTCCAAAATGAAATGGAAATCTATGCGGATACCTCATATTTCCACCAATAGTGTTCATCAGTTTATTTTTTTTACTCTGACCCCTTCAACTCTGCCTGTTGCCATCTTTCTTCATCTTTGTCAATTTGTGTGGAATGAGGAAGAATCTCAAAGTTGTTTTATTCTGCAATCTTTTTTATTGTTAGTAATTTGAAATGTTTTTGAATAGTCAAATTTGTAATTCCTTTTATAATTGTTCTTATCCTTTGACCCTTTATATATTGGAGAATATTTCTTGGTATTATCTAGTTTTGTCAAGACTCTCTATATATCTTAGGTATTAAATTGAACTTGTGATATTTAATGCAAAAATAGTTTCCCTACTCTATAATTTCCTCTCTTATTCTAAATTCATTGATTTTATTTATTAAAAAGTTTTATTTTATATAATCAAAATTATTTATTCCACCTTTTATGATCATTTTTATGTCTTATTTGATTAAGATTCTCCCTCTAGCCATAATTCTATAATATATCTTCTATTCTTTTCTAGTGGTATGTTCTTTTCTAATTTTTTAATGGTATGACATATTATATTCAAGCTAAATATTTATTTTGAATTTACTATGACATACAGTACACAATATTTATCTAAAACTAATTTCTGCCAAACTGTTTTCTATTTTCCCTTTTAGTTCTTGTCAAACAAATAATCCTTCCACCAGTAATTTCTGTACTTAGGATTATCAAACCTTTGCTGCTGCTTTAAATTCTTTTTAATTCTCTCTGTAAACCATAAAGTACTATATGTCAGCTATCATTATTTATTCAGAATTATAGAAAAAACATTTTATAAGACTAAAAACCATTCCCCAATAGGTTAATGGCCAGAAAATATAAATAGGGAATTTTCAAAAGGAGAAATCAAGGTTATCAATAACCAAATTTTTAAAAATGTACTCATCACTAATAATTAGAGAAATGAAAATTATAGTAAACTGAAATTCTACCTCTCGCCCATCAGATTGACAAATGTGAAAAAAAGTGGAAAATGACAAATATCAAAAAGCTATGGGAATATAATAACATCAATGCCCTGCTGGTTGAGCTATGAATTGATCCAACCATTCTGAAAAGCAATTTTGAACTACACTCAAATACTCGAGACTGTTCATGCTTTTTGGACCCATCAATACTACTATTAGTCTTATACCCCAAAGAAATCAAATAGAGAGGGAAAAGGCCCATATATACCCAAAGTAGTCATAATAGCTCTTTTAATTATAGCAAAAAAAAAATGGAAAACTAAGAAGGTCTATTATATATGAATGTAATAAAATGTTATTGTGCTATAAAAAATGGACAGTTTCAGAAGAAATTAAGAAGCCCTCTATGAACTGATAAAGTGAGTAGTTTATAATTTATATAACATTATAAAGAAAAACAACTTTGAAAGACTTTAGAACTTCATTCAATGTCATGATAAACTACAAGTTGTTAATTATCCTTGTTTCAAAGATCAATTACATCAAGAGTGAATTGGATTTAAGTGAGGCAGAATTGCAAAAGTCATTACCCTCACTGTCTCTTCTAGAGTTGCAGAAGTACAGTGGCAAGACAAAAGACTGACAATGAACCAGAAAACAGTAGTTGAGGTTGATTCTCTTTGCTGACTGGCCAAGATCTAAGTGCCATTGGAATATATTGTTCTCATCTGCTCATTCCACTGGGGTAGATCTTCACATTCTTGGGATACATATGCCCCCTAACTCATTGACCAGTTTGATGCCTGTTAACTATCCTCTACCTGGCTTAACTTGCCTGTTCAGATGGTTTTCCCAGAGTATGGCCACTGATCAAGCCACAGGTGAGAGTTTAGGGAAAGGTGGATGAGCCACCATGAGAAGGGTTTGGCAAGCCTTCACACCAGAGGCACTAGTCCTCCCTGAATACTCCAAGTGCAAACTACAATTATGGAAGACTGAAGATGAAGAAAGCTACCCACCTTCTGCCAAAGAGACAGTAAACTTAAAATGAAGAATGAGGCATAAGATTTCGAAACAACCCATGTAGGAATGTGTAGGACTATGCATGCTTGTTATGAGGATATTCTTTTTTTTCTAATTGTTCAGTTGTGGGTGGGGGGAGTAGGAGGGAGAGATAACAAATGCTGGTAAAATTAATTACAAAAATTAATCATGATTCACAGGCAACTAAAATATTTAAAAATTAATATCGTTTTCTTTTATACAGAAAGATCATAAAATACTTTAATATCAGAGCTAGAAATGGTCATCCAGGAAAGTTAGCCCAAAGTCTTTATCATATAGATTATGAATCTATCATTTATATAAGCATTCTTTCTACCACCCTGCAGATGAATGTGAAAATTTACCTACAAGTGCAAAAGGGATAGGAGAATGGAGACAATTATCTTCTTGATTAAAACAAAATCACATATTTACTTTCTTTAGATATTTAAATGATAGTGGATGTTTGGTCTAGACACACATTTTTGAAAATGAGAGTTCATCTGGTTTGGAAATGGAATAAATAAAATTAGAAATATATTTTTCCCTTTAACAAGTACAAATTTGTTTCATTTTTTGGTTTCATAAATAAAAGATATACCCATTTGGTTCCACCAGCACTCTAAGCTGCTGTCTACAGGTCATGTGATTATTTTTTCCTGTATAAACAAAAACATTTGGATGATTTGAGCTCTCACCCACTCCCCAAACTTTTTTTTTTCTTTCTTATCCATATTTGGAACCTATATTATCTGGATAATTTTCTCCATCTTCCATTGCTCTTTGCTAGATAAATTCCCCAGGAAATAAGTATCTTTGAGAATGAATAAACTGAGAAAGATACACGATCATCCATTTGGCACCATATTCCACAATTTCACACTTTGGGGATAAGCAGAATTAGTACAATTCTCTCTTCAAATTGCTCGACAACAACACCACAAGTGAGCCAGTGTTCCAGAATGAAAACTGCAGATTTCAACAGGATGTGACAAGGCAGTCATTTTGGATGTTTTTAGTGAACCGAATGAATCTGAGAGAAACCAATTCTTTTGTACCAAGAAACTGCCAGTTTTTGTGCAAGAAGCCCTTAGAACTGACCAGCCTCATGCCCTCACTCCACAGACAACACTGCCATTTGGGTAGAAAAGACCATGGTTTAACATTGATAGTAGCTTTGTCTGTGTACTTAGCCAATTATTGCCTTTTTTTTACAATCTGAATCCAATGCCAGTACAGTTATCTTGGCAGTAGATTTTCTTGTACATTCATCTCCTCCAGTGGGGGAGAAGAAATGGAAAATGGCCTCTGCAGTTGCAATTTCAGGAGACTGTGGGATAAGTTAGTCTTCCTCTTGTGGGCCAGCTCCTCCAAAATCTCAGTATGGGAACAGAGGACTGTGAGGGATTTTGTTTTCCTCTTCTTGCTACTTTCTGGAAAAGTAGAGAGGCTGGCCAAATTTCTTGATATGGTTTTCCCCAGGAACATGATGCTAAGACCTCTTGCTTCCATAGGCCTTCAGGGAGCACAGAGCCCTTTTCCATTGCTCTGGTAAGACGTATAACACTGTCCTTGCAACAAGGAATCCCAATTTACCCTCCCCTCAATTCCTTTGTAATCTATTAAAGTAAGAGGGAGTTATCTGGATTCCCTTTGACCTAGATTGGAATTCGGATTCCCAACTGCTGGATGCTTGGTTTTCTTTCCAAAACAAAAGGAAGTCTCAGGAGGGTTCTAGGACAATGAAATATTTAGCAAACACTTTCTGTGTCTGAGTCATGGGATGCTGTGGGCTCTGAAAAAGGAAAGTTAAGCAATACCCTAAGGGAAATGGAGTGATGTATGGGGGTCATGGTGGAGATCATCAGATTGTAATACATTATGTATGAAAAACTGGCATTATAAATGAGAAACTTGGAAAAAGTAATGCAAAAGATTCATAGAAATTTCTGATTGGAAAAAGTGATGGACCAGTCACATAACTTGAATGCTCCAATGATATTCATTTAATGTGAAGAGAACTTGAGGGAGTCCTGCCCAGGAGTTGGGTGTATCTCCTGTGGTGAATTTATGGTGAAATTATTAAGGATATTAGATTATTAATAAGGATAACTAAGGATTTTATTAAGGAGATTAGATACCACACAGGGTACACAGATAAAGATAGGTTATGATCTCCATCACTGGAAGGAAAATATATATTGATGAGATCATAGGTCCAATGTCATAATGTAGTTTTAGTGGGTGCTGAGAAAGATACAGAGATTAGGTAAGATATAGTCCCTGCTCTCATGGAAGTTAGAGTCTAGTGGGCAGCTGGGTGGCTCAGTGGAGAGCCAGATCTAGAGATGAGAGGTCCTGGGTTCAAATCTGGCCTCAGATAATACCTAGTTGTATGACCTTGGGAAAGTCACTTAACCCCCATTGACTAGCCACTTACCACTCTTCTTAGTAGTCTTAGGTAAGAAGACTTACCATTCTTCTGCCTTGGAACCAGTACACAGTATTGATTCTAAGATGGAAGGAAAGGGTTAAAAAAAAAAGTTAGCATCTAATAAGGATAGCACCTCTGTAAATCTTACATGCCCGTTCTTATTCCTTTATATTTGTACAGGCCACTCTCAAGCCTGAAGTGCACTCACTCTGTCTTCATCTCTGCTTTTCAGTATCTGCAACTCCCCTCAGGGATCAGTTCAGGTACCATTTTCTCTGTTTAGCCTTCACTGATTCTCCCAGCTGATGGTAATCTTTCCTTCCAATATGAAATAGAAATGTACCTCAGAGACTATCTAATCCAATTCATATTTGAACTAGGATCCCCTCTACAGTTTAATCATCCAATTTTTTTCCTGAAGATTATCAAGGAAAAGAAATCTTAACCAATTCCAGAGGCAGCCCATTTTTGCTTCACAGGGCTCCCTAATTGCTAAAAGAAGTTTTTATTGACATCAAGCCTAAATTGACCTATTTATGACTTCTACCCATTGCTCCTGAACTAAAATCCTTTCTTTCAACAGAGGACTTTCCCATCCCCCTCCTAATTCTAGTTCTATTAATTACTTCTTGTTTATCCTATATAAGACTTGTTTATATTTATTTGCATGTTGTCTTCCCATTAATTTGATCCAGATTCGATCAAACTCCTTGAAGATCGGAACTGGAGTTTTGGGGGGTTTTGGGGGGGGGCAGGTGTCTTTTTTTGCCTTTTATTCCCAGTACTTAGCATAGTTCCTGGCACTTGGTAGGTGCTTAATAAATGTTTCTTGACTGATTGATTACCCTCTAAGTAAGAGCCCTTCCAATACTTGAAGACAATCATCACATGTCCCCAATGTCTTCTCTTCTCTAGGCCACTGTTGCCTCAATTCCTTCAACCAAGATAGGTTTCAACATTTTGGCCACCATCTATATCAGCCACCTACCCATTATAGACATCTCACTCAAGTCATCCATGCATGATGTGACTGCATTGCATGTGAATTCATGTCATAGAAAGGAAGAAATTTTCCCGAGTTTAGATTTTCTCTTTGTCTTCTTTTACCCTACAGAATATTATTCCTAGAAAAGTGACATAAGGCACCAATACTTCATCATAAGTGACAATATCTGCCCTTTCATTCTAAAGAAAACCATGGAAGCAAATAATCACGTGCTCTTATTGAATGGTGAAATATATCCTTGATAAGGATCCTACAGAAATAAAAGCTCTTGGAGGTATTAGGCCATCAGGCCTTGGGCATGGATTCTTTTGTGTGTTTCTGGGTTGTAAGCTCGGATGGTCAGCAAGCAAATGCTTACTAGCTGTGTTATCTCAGACTTGTCATTGAATTTTTATCCACCTTAGTATCCTCATCTTTAAAAATGGGGATAATGATTCACTTATTTCCTGGGGTTGTTGTGAGGATAAACAAGACAATATTTATAAAGCACTTTGCTAACCTTAAAGCACTATATAAATGCTCATTTTCATCATTACCATCATTATTACTGTTTATTTTCTTCTATGAACTCTATTTTCTTAAGCCCTTTCCTTCCTTCTTAGAATCAATACTGTGTATTGGTTCCAAGGCAGAAAAGTGGTAAAGGTTAGGCAATGGGAGTCAAGTGACTTGCCCAGGGTCACACAGCTAGGAAGTGCCTGAGGTCAGATTTGAACCCAGGACCTTCCATCTCTAGGACTGGCTCTCAATCCACTGAGCTACCCAGCTGGCCCCATCTTCTATGAATTGCAGGATTCTGTGAACCTAGGTTTTGTGCTATTCCTCTGGCATGAGAGAGTCCCTCTTGGGTAGATATAGGATTTCCCTACTGACTCTTGCTTTCTACAACTGGGCTTACAGCGCCATTTTCCCCTAGTGCAGGGATGGCTGTCAATAGAGTAAATTCTTGTCTTGGTACCCAATTTATGTCTAAGAAGAGGCTCATATGTCAGTCAGAGACATTGAGGAAAATAACCTTTGATGAGTTCAGATGCTGAGGAAAACATGTAAAACAATGGGAATTGGTTAAATTCAAATCTTTATTGCACATAATGGGGAAAAGAGGAAAAGTGAGAGGAAGAAGGGGACCTTATCTACAACTCAGGCATACACACTAATGTAGAGTCTAACTTATGTAAGGGTAGTACTGAGGTGAGGAGTGCAGATACACAGGTCCATTCAATGAGCAAAGGGTACTCTAGTGGAAAGATATGTTCCTACTAAAAGAAAGGGTGGGCGGGCTCCAAAGTGCCCTTCTGAGAGTGGGGGTTCTTATGCCATAATTTGGGGTGTCCCTCCCCCCTAGAGTTGGCCTATTTGTCAGAGCAAAATATTAACTTGGGAGTTTGTCATCAGAGAGAAAAATGAGCTGATAGCAGACAAAATATTATTTGGAGTATGTTACTGTACTAACCTCTGAATGATATTATTGTCAGTATTTTTCATTGACCAGGTTTTTATAAACTTACAGCCTCCCTCATGAGGAGACCATCATTCAGGACCATTAGACCTGATCCTTTGTAGGAATATAATTAGGGACAGAGTGATTTCAAGGATTAGATAAAGGAAGGGAATTTTGATACAAGCCTGAGGAGAGAATTCTGGGAAGGAGAGAGGAATTGTGGGAGTTTGAACTGACTTGCTTCCTTCTGGGATTTCCACTGAGCTGGAAGGAGGTTTTACTCTCTGCCTGGATTTCCATCAAGCTGGAGGGAGGTTTTGCTCTGAGAGATTTTTCCCTAGATAGTCATAGTTTTGTGGAGAAATTATCGATTTTGGGTTGAAAATCTACTTTGGAGAGAATCATTTTCCCTGAGTACAGAGATTATTTGCCAATGATCCATCTGCCAGAAATCCTTTTGAGCTAAGGTAATCCAAAGATTTTCATCTGAGACTTTGGGTTACTTAGTGCAGCCAAACCCAGGCTTCCCTTTTCCTTTTTTGTTAATCACTAGTGGGCAGATCAGGTTAGAGTCAGATAGCGTTTGGGGTTTTTTTAGATGAGAGTAAGGAGCTATAGGCAGGGCCCAGAGAAGAGAAAGAAGGCTCTCCTCAAGCAGGGGACGTAGAAGTTGGGAGGAGCTTAGTTTATAAGAGTGTTAGGGTCCTACCTACCAGTTTCCCTTATTTCTATAAAATAAACTGTTTTGTTTTGTTTTTTATAAGTCAAGGGGTTTGTGCTTTACTGGCCCTGGGGAGTTCCTAGGTAGGTTGTATCATCTCACATCCCTCTAGGACAGTTCCCCATTACACCTTTAACAATAATATCTTTGCATAGATTCTAAAAGTCGTAGCCCCACTTAAGGGAAGATTGCCATGATCTCAAGACCACCAGGCCTAGTCTTACAATTCACTGACTTTCTTGCTTGTTCCTCAAAAATGACACTCCATCACTACCATCATCAATCACATGCCTGGAATAAGTTCTCCCTCTTTACTTCCATCTCCTAGTTTCCTTGGCTTCCTTCAAAACTAAGTTCTCTCAGTGTGTTTCCTGATTTATACCTTCTATGACTCAGGGAGGGTGGGGAAGGGTTTAGGCAATTGTGGATTAATTCTATTAATCAATATTTTAAAAACACTAAGTTCAAATCTTACCTTCTGCAATTCCTCCAATTTTCCTCTCCCCCCTTCCTTACTTACTGCTAGTACCTTGAAACTAAGAATATATATCTTGGATGTACTGAGTTATTTGCATGTTGTTTTTTTATTTGAGTAAGACGTTCTTTAAGACAGGGACTATGCCCAGCTTTTGGAATAAGAACTCACTATTTGACAAAAACTGCTGGGACTATTGGAAAAGAATATGATAAAAATTAGATTTAGATCAATATCTCATACCCTATACCAAGATACGGTCAAAATGGGTATATGATTTATACATAAAGAATTATATTTTATAAGTAAACGAGGGGAATGTAGAATAGTTTACCTGTCAAATCTATGGAGAAGGGAAGAATTTATCACCAAACAAGAGATGGGGAACATTACAAGATGTAAAATGAATAATTTTAGTTATATTAAGCTAAAAAGAGTTTGTATAAACAGAACCGATTCAACCAAGATTAAAACGGAAGCAACAAACTGGGATACATTTTATGACAAATTTTTCTGATAAAGGTCTCATTTTTCAAATATATAAAAAATGAAGACAAATTTATAAGGATACAAGTCATTCCCCAATTGATAAATGATCAAAGGAGATGAATAGGCAGTTTTGAGATGAAGAAATCAAAGCTACCAATAATCATATTAAAATCCCTCATAGAGAAATGAACATTAAAATAACTTTGAAATACTACCTTATACTTATCAGATTGGCCAATATGACAGTAAAGAAAAATAATAAATGTTGGAGGAAATGTGGCAAAATTGGGACACTAATGCATTGCTGGTGGAGTTGTGAAGTGATTCAACCATTATGGAGGACAATTTGGAATTATGCCCAAAAGGCTATAAAAGAATGTGTTACATCCACCAATACCAGTACTAGGTCTGTATCCCAAAGAGATTTTTTAAATGGGAAAGGAACTATTTATACAAAAATATTTATAGCTGTATTTTTTGTGGTGGCAAAGAATTGGAAACTGAGGAGATGTCCCTCCATTGGGGAATGCTAAACAAAATAAGATATATGATGGCGATGGGATACATTGTGCAATAAAGAACGATAAACAGGATGATTTCAGAAAGACCTGGAAAGACCTATGTGAACTGATGCAGCGTGAAATAAGCAGAACCAGGAGAACATCACATACACCAACTGAAATATTGTGGGACAATCAAATGTGATAGACTTGGTTACTAACAATGATCCAGGACAATTCTGAGGGACTTTTGAAAAATAATGCTATCCACCTCCAGAGAAAGAACTGATAGCGCATAAATGCAGATGAAAACATATGATTTATCACTTGTTTATTTGAGTATATGATTTGGTGTTTTGGTTTTATAAAATTATTCACTTACGAAAATGAATAATATGGAAATATGCTTTGCTTGATAATACATGTATAACCCAGATTGAATTGCTTGTCCACTCTGGGAAGTGGGAGAGAAGAAAGGAAAGAGACATCATGAATTATATAACTTTGAAAAATGTATGTGGAAATTTGTTATTAAAATAAAATAAAGATAAAAAATAAAATGAAAGCACACACACAAAAAGACAGAGGCTATGTTTTTACTTTGTTTGTATTATCAGGGCTTAGCATAGTGCTGGTACATAGTAAATGTTTACTAGATACTTAGGAAGTGACTAACTCATAGTAAATGTGGAACTGGAGCTCTTTAGGTTTGACCATGCCTCTCTGTTGTACAAGTCAGCACCATTCTAAGAAACACATCTCTCTAGGAAGTCATTATTGGGCACTATCCTACTGGCCAGGAGCCAATATTTTAAGCTTTGGTCTAGAAATTTAAATCTTTTGTTTAGACACCATCGCCTTAAAACACACACACACACACATTTATTTATACATTTTGTTTTGACAGAACAGACATTTATGAACAAACACCCAAACAACCTCCGGCTTGCAAAGTACGTTCCCCTTAGCAGTCAGACACCATCTTCTAAACCAGCTGCTCACTTCCCAAAATTTCCTTTCCTCTTCTGAATTTTTTGCTTTTGATTGGCAGAAGAGATTTAAAAAACACAACACCTATATTCCTAAGGTCTTCTGTTTCTTGTCAAAGATGTCATAATTCCTAACAATGCTTTCTAGATTCCATCTGGAATTATAATTTGTGTCCACATGAATCACCAAAAGTGAAGATTAGTCACCAAGTCAGAGCGGGGTAGGATCGTGGGGTCTTTATCATATCCTGGATACTTGCACTAGAAAGACAGCTTATTGCAAAGCATGAGGAAGAAGATGAAAGGAGGAGGGAGAAGGGGACCCTATAAATAACTCAGGCATACCCACTCACATAGAATATAACTCACTTAAGCGTAGTGCTGAGTTGTGAAGCACAAAGACACAGGTTTTTTCTCATTCCTAGGTTGAACCACAGTTACCTGTCATCTTCTTTAGACCGTTACTGGATAATCTTTTAGCTATGCACAATATCTTCTTGGATAACAAGATGCTGCTCCCTCTTCAAATTAGAGTTTAGTCCTTTGTCTTTATCACTGATAACTTCTTTGGAGATCTGCTATTTGGGGATTCCTAACTATTATTCATCATTAATCCTAACTATTTGGGGGATTCTTCAAATCCAGAGCGATCACTCTCCCACTGTGATTTCTGGCATATAATAAGCATTTAATAAATGTTTACTGCTCATTCGCCTCTCTTTATCACCTCAAATATCTTGACATCCATACTCAGGTTCATTCACTTATAAGTCTCTTACCTTGTCATTCCAACTTGTCAATTTGTCTTACGTTATTTTACTACATTATTTCTGTATATGAGCACAATTACAAAACAATATCTGTACAAATAAAGTCAGATATAAACAACTGAAGAAATATTATTTGCTCGTGGATAGGCAAACCAGTATATTAAAATGACATTTCTACCTAAATCAATTTACTTATTGAGTGCCATACCAATAAAACTACAAAAAAAAATATTTTATAGAGATGGGAAAAATAACAAATTCATTTGGATGAACAAAAAGTCAAGAATATCAAGGGAATCCATAGAAAAAAAAATGAGAAGTAAGTTGACCTGGTTGTGCCAGATCTTAAGTTGTAATACAAAGTGGTAATCATGAAAACAATTTGGTACTGGCTAAGAAATAGAGCAGTAGAAGGCAGAGTCAAGATGGCAGCAGAGAGGCAGTGAAAGTTCAGACCTCTGAAAACCATTTCTCATCAATTAAAAACAAAATGCTGGGGGTAGCTGGGTAGCTCAGTGGATTGAGAGTCAGGCCTAGAGACAGGAGGTCCTAGGTTCAAATCTGTCCTCAGACACTTCCTAGCTGTGTGACCCTGGGTAAGTCACTTGACCCCCATTGCCTAACCCTTACCACTCTTCTGCCCTGGAGCCAATACACAGTATTAACTCCAAGACGGAAGGTAAAGATTTTTAAAAAATGTTCCTAGGGGACTGAAAACCAAATCTAACAACAGGACAGAGACAAGGAACCCTCCTGCTGCACTGAACTTAAAAGGTGTGCCCCCAAAAAGCCTGAGTTGAAGAACACTTGGGTTTAAGGGGAAGCAAAAAGGAAGGTCCCAGGACTCCTCCCCAACCTACAGTACAGAGCATTCCAGCAGTGGCTGGAATCTCTGGGCAGGCAAGGGCACTAGACTGGAGGGAGTACCTTACAGGCAAAGCTTTGCCAGACTCAGAGCTCTGAACACAGGCAGCTGGGAGACAGCTCGCCCCTTTCCCGAGGTTTTGACCTCAGGGCATATCCAGCTCTGCAAGTTCAACTTGGGCTGGGATTAATATCATCAAACCTTCAGATGGCAGAGAAGCTCAGGCTCCAACACCCCTCCCCCACAGACTGCTCTGAAAAATTTCCTGACTAAGCTCCAAGGGTGAAGACTGAGAGAAAAGCCCAAAACCACAGATCCAGCACATAATGAGAGGAGCAAGAATGCAGGCAACTACAGGGAGGAAAGAAAGGGCAAATATGAGCAAATAACAAAGAAAGAAAAAAAGAAATTACAATCAGCAGCTTCTATCCAGGCAATGAACAAAGAGCAAAATGTAACAGAGGAAGATGAAGGAACACCAAGCAAAAACACGGAAACTCCAGTGAATTGGACGCAGGCTTTGGAAGAACTCAAAATGCGAATCAAAACTCAATTAAGAGAGGCTGAAGAAAACTAGGAAAAGAACTTAAAAATTGAGATAAGTAATCTATAAACAGAAAATACTGACATCAAAGTCAAAATTAATCAGCTTGAAAATGAGGCAAAGGAGATGAAAGATGAGGCAAAGAAAATGAAAGATGAGGCAAAGATGAAAGGTGACCTCCAAAGTAAATCAGACCAGAAGGAGAAGGATGACCAAAAAGCCAGGGATGAAATTCAGTCTTTAAAAACCAGCATATAACAATTAGAAGCAAATGACTTCACAAGGCAGCAGGAAACTATAAAACAAAATCAAAAGAATAAAAAAATTGAGGAAAATAGGAAACATCTTTTTCACAAAACAGAAGATTTAGAAAATCATTCCAGTAGAGACAACTTAAGAGTCATTGGTCTGCTGGAAGACCATGACAAAAGAAAAAGCCTGGACATCATCCTACAGGAAATTGTCCAAGAAAATTGCCCTGATATTCTAGAATAAGAGGGAAATGTGGAGATTGAAAGAATCGACAGATCACCTCCTGTACTTAATCACCAACTGACAACACCCAGGAATGTTATAGCCAAATTCAAGAACTACCAGACCAAGGAAAAAATATTACATGGTGCTAAGAAGAAGTCATTCAGATACCATGAAACTACAGTGAGGATAACACTGTAAAGATTAAAATTTAGGGGAGACTGAGGCAGGTAGAAATTAGTTTCTCTCTGCAAGGAGTATTATATTTTTAGAGGTTTATTGAAGATTAAGGATTAAAGAAAATACAGAATAAGAAACACGTGCCTAGTCCAGAGAGGCCTAGACAAGACCTCACCTACATTATGGAAAGAGCCATGTCTGCTCCATGGAAGTCCAATGGAACCAAAATGGAAGTCCAAAAGAGACCACAAAAACCTTTGCAATCAGGTTAAATCCCTTCTCGATCTTGGCCCACCAGAGAATTCCATGAGATTACAAAGCATTTTGGGGAAGTGAAGCAAGGGCTTGTGGGGATTGAAGTCCAGAGTTTGAGTCTATTTTTACATTTCACCATTTGATTGTTTGAAAAAAAAATATTTTTTTCCAAAGGATCATTAAAACATAATCAATTTAAAGATTACAATAATTTGAGGATAAGAGAAAAAAAGAATAAAACCAATAATTGCTGAACTCATTGACAAAAAGCTAGTTAGGGGGAAGTCCCCTTTGGCATGAAAATATACATACAAATAAATGTTCAATCAACCACACCTAAAGTTCAATTTTTGTGCAGCTGTCTGGTTTGGAGGCTTCTTCATGGTATCTTCTCCAACAGTTCAGTTTCTGGATTCAGAGAGGTAGCATCTTTTTTACCTAAAATTCTTCTCAAAAGGAATTTAAACTTTGCAATTTAAAATAATAATATTTTTTACATTCCCCCATTAAGAGGGTGATTTACAAATATAGGATCACTTAGGGATGCATGGCTGACATATGAGGTATATGAATCGATTGGTAAGACAAATTAACAAAAACATCAGAAAAATCAAAAAGAAAAGAAAAATTTCTGGATGAAAATATAGACTATCAAGTCTTATGTGTAAAAATTCCAAGTGAAAGAAAAATAAATCTATAACAGGTCCTTCAATCAGGGCCCAATCAAAATGATCTAAGCAATGATGCATTTACCCAGTCAATAGCCAGGACTACAGAAAGGTACCACACTATGAAAGACAGAAAAGGGGACCAGCTTATATGAGCCAAGGTTTCGGGGATACTCGTCTGTATGTTCAGAGTGAGTGTGGACACAAGGAAAGCCTATGTCTAACAATGTTAAACACAGTAACCTCAAGTCTTCACACTAGGTTCAAGACCTTTGTATTGGCCTAGAAGTGCATCAATCCATCCTGGATTGGGTTTTCTTTGGCCCTGTGCAATGGCTCTTGTGTGTATATCTTGTCCTGAAATCAGACAGAATCATTAAGCAAAGTCCCATAAATTTTTAAATAATTAGTGGCATCATTTTTATAGTCACAATCTTTTTAGAGCATGCATTAGCAAATGTATCTTAAACTTGTAGTACTGAAAAGTCAAAAAGTTAAAGAAAATCTTAATGCTGGTGACATGTGCTTCAAATATAAAAAGGAGAGAAAAAAATAAAAAAATAGTATATTGCAAATGCAAGAAAAACATAATAATAAAAGAGCTTTAAAAAAATTTAAAAATGTAGCTTATAATCATTGACACTCTGTGTCAGATAAGAAAATATAAAATGCAAGACTTTCTCACCAAAAATAAGATCCATTTCCTCTTCGTATCTGGCCATGATCACTGTGAGTATAAGGCAAATGAATTGAACAGGGTAATAATTTTTCATTTTTAAAGAATAGTATTACAAATATATAGTTATCAATATCCCCCAAATTCTCAATAGCCCAATTAATTACAATAGCAAACAAACACACTTCATATTTCACATAAGTTGCTGTATGGCATTTTAAAAAACCTATGAATTGATGGATATTTGTCACAAGTTTTTACAATCATAGCAATCTTTCAACCTTGGTAATAAACATATTTTTTAAACAAAGTAAAACTCATCTTGGGTTAAGAACATAATCAAGAAATCTACATATCACTCTGGTGGAAGTAAAGTAGTGAGTTGAAGAGTATAAATAAAGGGGTGCTCCTTTTTTGGAGGCTTTTTAGGGGTACAAATGCCCTGAGATTAACTGCCCCAACTTCCATTCACATATTTAGAAATGCGGGAAGGTTGGGGGTTATAAAATGTATTTCACTTCAGCTACTAGAATGGGACTTACCTCATGGTAGGGGCAGGCAAAAATAACCAGAGATTGTTAAAAAAAAATTACAAAATCATTTTAAAAAAAGCCTTAAAATCATTTGAGATATTTAGCACATTAAATATTCCAAAGGTTGTTATAGCAATTGTAACCAGTTCTGATGAAGTCCATCTATCCTCTATTTGACAATTTACAAAGGCAAAAATAGAAAAAAGCTGTTTTTTTCCATATATGGGCTTATTCAATAATATTTGTTCAGTATATGGGGGGAAAGCAACAGAATATAACAGAATTGCAAAACTCAGTACATTAAAATGATTCAGCGTAACAGAATAATATTGAATTCAGTAACATATGAATTTAAAATCACAAAGTTAAACCTTAAATAAAAAATGCAATAGAAATACAGAGATTTTTTTAATAAACCATTGGAGTCTGAAATGCCTTAAAATCATAACCTCTAGTCTTTAAAGTTCTTTAGGTGTGTTTGTTTTGTTGTTGTTGTTGTTGTTTGTTGCTTTTAATTATCCATTTAGATGCCTATTGTCAGAAGGCAGAGTGGGAAGGGCTACGCAATGGGGGTTAAGGGCCCCACAGCTGGGGAGTATCTGAGGCCAGATTTTAACCCAGGACAGAATGTCTTTAGGCCTGGCTCTCAGTTTGCTGAGCCACCCATTTCCCCCTTCAAAGTTAGTTGAATCTTCTCCCTGACACGCAGGTGAAGTCAATAAAATTACCAGAACAGTCAAAGGTATTCTTTTAAACAGCCCATTGCTTTTTAAGTTTCTGCTTAAAAGTCTGTTTCTTTTCCTCTCCCTTTCTCTCTCCCCTCCTACACTCTGATCCACCCATGTGGTCAATACCCTGAGTTTGTTACCAGCTGGTACAAATGAGTCCTGAGAGATCTGCTCCAAGGATCTGGGTGATGAGCCAGCTGGGGTCGTGCTCATGAGTCTGGGGCGCATAAACAGGCAGGCAGCGGCCAGCGGATAGCTGCAGGCAGGAACACAGGCAGGCAGGGCCGGGAGAGCGGGCACCAGGTGAGAAGCCAGGAGCAGGAGCCAGAGCCGGAGAGGGCTGCTGGGGTGGGCAGGGCCAGGACCAGGACCAGGACCAGGTGGGCAGCAAACAGGTCAGGAATGAGCCTGTGAGCTATCTAATGGCTGGAATGAGAAGCAGCTTTGCAAGGGTAAAAAAAAAAAACTCGGCCAGAGAAATGTGGCTCAAAAAAAATTTCTAGGCACTAGATATTAAAAGCTGAACTAAAAATCAGAAAAGAATCAGAAGATTGAGAGTCTTTCTCCCATTAGGTCACCAACTGTAAAGATTAAAATTTAAGGGAGACTGAGGCAGGTAGAAATTAGTTTCTCTCTGCAAGGAGTATTATATTTTTAGAGGTTTATTGAAGATTAAGGATTAAAGAAAATACAGAATAAGAAACAAGTGTCTAGGCCAGAGAGGCCTAGACAAGACCTCACCTACATTATGGAAAGAGCCATGTCTGCTCCAAAACAGAAGTCCAAGAGAGACGCCAAAACCTTTGCAATCAGGTTAAATCCCTTCTCGATCTCAGCCCACACCTAAGAATTCCATGAGATTACAAAGCATTTTGGGGAAGTGAAGCAAGGGATTGTGGGGATTGAAGTCCAGAGTTTGAGTCTATTTTTACAACACAGGATCTAGCTGCAACTGCAGTGAAGGACTGAAAGGCATGGAATATGATATTCTGTAAAGCAGGGGAACTAGGTCTGCAACCAAGAATCAACTACCTATAAAATTGACTATATTCTTACAGGGGAAAGTATAGTCATTTAATAAAATATAAGAATTCCAAGCATTTGTAAAGAAAAGACCAGGCCTGAGTAGAAAATTTGATGCCCAAACACAGAACTCAAGAGAACCATCAAAATGTAATTAAGAAAGGGGGAAAAACAAAAACAAAAAACAAAAATACACAAAACAAAAACCTTTTTTAAGGGATCCAATGAATAAAAATGATTTGTATCCCTACAGGAAAAGAGGATATTGGTAACTCTTAAAAAATGTTATTATTGCCTGGGTAGCTAGAAGAATTATACCTAGAGGGAACAGTGACAAATTGTATAGGATGAAATGCCAAGAAATAAATATGTATATAGATATATGTATGCATAAATATATATGTATGTATGTAACTAGAGTTGGAAAAAAGAGTTTAATACTAAGAGAAATGGGAAAAGAAACAAAATGGGGTAAATTTATATGTCACAAAGAAGTTTATGGAGGGAGGGCATGAGAAAATCAATACACTGGAAGGGAAAAGAGGTTGGAGATATGAAATGCTCAATTCTTACATGCATTGAAATTGAATCAAAGAGGGAAGAACAATCAAATACAGTGGGATAGAGAATTGATTTGCACCCTATAGGGAAGTAGAAGGGTAACAAATGGACTGATGGGGAGAGAAGCAGTTCAAGGGAGGGAGAGAGTGGGGGTAGTTTAAAAAGACTGTAAAGAAAATAAGAGGGGAATAAGAAGTGAAGGGAGTAGAAAGGGAAGTAAAATAAGGTTGGGAATTAGGGGGACTGATTAAAAACAAAACACTGGTGTAGAAGGAAATAGTGAAAGAAAAAGGGCAGGACTAGGTGTGGAAATCAAAATGCTGGGAAATACACAGCTGGTCATCATAAATCTGAATGTGAATGGAATGAACACAACCACAAAATGCAAGTGAATAGCAGAGTAGATTAGAAACCAAAATCCTACTATATGCTCTCTACAAGAAATACACATGAGGAAGGTAGGCACACATAAGGTAAAAGCAAGAGAATGGAGCCATATCTATTGGGCATCAATGGATAAAATGAAGGCAGGAGTCTCAATCATGATATCTGACAAAGCCAAAGTAAAAATAGATCTAGTCAAAAGAGACAGGGAAGGTAATTACATCAGTAAGGCAGTATAGACAATGAGGAAATATCAGTACTCAACATGTGTTCACCAAATGGCTTAGCATCCACATTTCTAAAGGAGAAACTAGTGGAGCTCAAGGATGAAATAGATAGGAAACCTATACTGGTGGGAGACCTGAACCTTCCTCTATCAGAACTAGATAAATCAAACCAAAAAATAAATAAGAAAGAAATATGAGAAGTGAATGAAATCTTAGAAAAATTAGAGTTAGTAGATATGTGTAGTACAGCAGTACATGGTACATTCACAAAGACTGACCATGTACTAGGGCATAAAAACATTGAAAATAAGTGCAAAAGAGCAGAAATAATAAATGCAACCTTCTCAGACCACAGTGCAATGAAAATAATAATTAGTAAGGGTACATGGAGAGGCAAATCAAAAATTAATTGGAAATCAAACAATACAATTCCCCAAAATCTTTTAAAGAACAAATCATAGAAACAATTAATAATTTCATTGAAGAAAATAACAATGATGAGACATCCTTTCAAAATTCATGGGATGCAGTCAAAGCAGTACTCAGGGGGAAATTTATATCTTTGAGTTCATATATTAACAAATTAGGAAGGGCAGAGGTCAATGAATTGGGCATACAAATTAAAAAACTAGAAAGTGAACAAATTAAAAATCCTCAGATGAAGACTAAATTATAGATCCTAAAAATCAAAGGAGAAATTAATAAAATTGAAAGTCAGAGAACTATTGATTTAATAAATAAGACTAGAAGCTGGTACTTTGAAAAAAACAAATAAAATAGACAAAGTACTGGTCAGTCTAATTAAAAAAAGGAAAGAAAAAAACCAAACTGACAGTATCCAAGATGAAAAGTGAGACCTCACCTCAAATGAAGAGGAAATTAATGCAATAATTTAAAACTATTATGCCAAATTACATGGCAATAAATATGGAAATCTAGGTGATTTGGATGACTATTTACAAAAATAAAAATTTCCTAGACTACCAGAGGAAGAAATAGAATACCTAAACAATCCCATATCCGAAAAAAGAAATTGAACAAGCCATCAAAGAACTCCCTAAGAAAAAGGCCCCAGGACCAGATGGATTCACAAATGAATTCTATGGAACATTCAAAGAACAACCAATCCTAATATTATACAAACTATTTGACAGAATAAGGAAAGAACAAGTTCTGATTCCAAAGTCAGGCAGGTCAAAAACAGAGAAAGAAAACTACAGATCAGTCTCCCTAATGAACATAGATGCAAAAATCTTAAATAGAATACTAGCAAAAAATCTCCAGCAAGTGATCAGGAGGGCCATTCACTATGACCAGGTAGGATTTATACCAGAAATGCAAGGATGGTTCAATATTAAGAAAACCATCCACATAATTGACCATATCAACAAACAAACCAACAAAAATCACATGATTATCTCAATCAATGCAGAAAAAGCTTTTGACAAAATATAACACTCAGGCCTATTGAAAATATTAGAAAGCATAGGAACAGAAGGATCTTTCCTAAAAACAATACAGTATATATCTAAAACCATCAGCAAACATCATCTGCAATGGGGAGAAACTAGAAGCCTTCCAAATAAGATCAGGAGTGAAACAAGGATGCCCATTATCATCTCTATTATTTAACATTGTACTAGAAACACTAGCAGTAGCAATTAGAGAAGAAAAAGTTATTGAAGGGATCAAAGTAAGCAAAGAGGAGGCCAAGCTATCACTCTTTGCAGATGATATGATGGTCTACTTAAGGAATCCTAGAGAATCAACTAAAAAGCTAGTTGAAATAATCAGCAACTTTAGCAAAGTTGCAGGACACAAAATAAACCCACATAAGTCATCAGCATTCCTATATGTTTCCAACACATCTCAGCAGCAAGAATCAGAAAGAGAATTCCATTTAAAATCACCCTAGATCGCTTCTCAGCCTTTTTGGCTAAGATCAAGTGTAGTAAAATCACCCTAGACAATATAAAATACTTAGGAATTTATCTGCCAAGAAAAACACAGGATCTATATGAACACAACTACAAAACACTCTCCACACAATTAAAACTAGATCTAAACAATTGGAAAAACATTGATTGCTCATTGGTAGGATGAGCTAACATGATAAAAATGACAATCCTACCCAAATTAATTCACTTATTTAGTGCCATACACATTGAACTATCAAAAAACTTTTTTTCTATCAAAAAACTTTTTTTCTGAATTAAATAAAAACATAACAAAGTTCATTTGGAAAAACAAAAATCAAGGATATCCAGGGAAATCATGAAAAATGTGAAGGAAGGTCATCTTGCAGTCCCAGATCTCAAACTATACTATAAAGCAGTCATCACCAAAACAATATGATACTGGCTAAGAGACAGAAAGGAGGATCAGTGGAATCGACTTGGGGTAAGTGACCTCAGCAAGACAGTCTATGATAAGCCCAAAGATTCCAGTTTTGGGGACCAAAATCCACTATTTGATAAAAACTGCTTGGAAAATTGGAAGACAGTATATGAGAGATTAAGTTTGGATCAACATCTCATACCCTACACTAAGATAAACTCAGAATGGGTGAATGACCTGAATATAAAGAAGGAAACTATAAACAAATTCGGAGAATACAGAATAATATACTTGTCAGATCTTTGGGAAAGGAAAGAATTTAAAACCAAGCAAGAGCTAGAAAAAAAATCACAAGATGTAAAATAAATATTTTTGATTATATCAAATGAAAAACTTTTTGTACAAACAAAACAAATGCAACCAAAATTAGAAGGGAAGCAACAAATTGGGAAACAATTTTCATAACAAAAACCTCTGACAAAGATCTAATTACTCAAATATATAAAGAGCTAAATCAATTGTACAAAAAAGAAAACCATTCTCCAATTGATAAATGGACAAGGGACATGAGTAGGCAATTTTTAGTTAAAGAAATCGAAACTATTCATAAAAAGTGAAAAAGTGTTCTAAATCTCTTGTAATCAGAGAGATGCAAATAAAAACAACTCTAATGTATCACCTCACACGTAGCAGATTGGCTAACATGACAGTAAAGGAAAGTAATGAATGCTGGAGGGGATGTGGCAAAGTCGGGACATTAATGTACTGCTGGTGGAGTTGTGAACTGATCCAACCATTCTGGAGGGCAATTTGGAACTATGCCCAAAGGGCACTAAAGGACTGTCTGCCCTTTGATCCAGCCATAGCACTGCTGGGTTTATACCCCAAAGAGAAAATGAGGAAAAAGTCTGCACTCTTTGTGGTGGCAAAAAATTGGAAAATGAGGGGATGCTCTTCAACTGGAGAATGGCTGAACAAATTGTGGTATATGTTGGTGATGGAATACTATTGTTTTCAAAGGAATAATCAACTGGAGGAATTCCATGTGAAGTGGAATGACCTTCAGGAATTGATGCAGAATGAAAGGAGCAGAACCAGGAGAACATTGTACACAGAGACTGATACACTGTGGTACATCGAATGTAATGAACTTCTCCATTAGTGGCAATGCAGTGATCCTGAACAACTTGGAGGGATCTATGAGAAAGAACACTATCCACCTTCAGAGGAAAAACTGTGGGAGTAGAAACACAGAAGAAAAACAATTGCTCAATTACATGGGCCGAGGGGGATATGGTTGGGAATATAGACTCTAAATGATCATCCTAGTGCAAACATCAACAATATGAAATGGGTTCTGATCAGGGACACATGTAAAACCCAGTGGAATTGTGAGTCGTCTATGGGAAGGGGTTGGTGGAAGGGAGGGAGGAAAAGAATATGATTCCTATAACCAAAGAATAATGTTATAAATTGACCAAATAAAAATTTCAAAATACAAATAGAGCAGTAGACCAGTAGAATAGATTAGGTACACAATACACAGTAGTAAATCACCATAGTAATCTAGTATTTGGTAAAAAACAAACAAACAAACAAACAAACAAGCTTTTGGGAGAACTAGCTATTTGCCAAAAATTGCTGGGAAAACTCGAAGCAGTTTGGCTGAAATTAGGGATAGACCAATATTGCGTGCTATACAGCCAGATCACCAGAGGTTTAGATAAAAAGGGTTATATCCTAAGCAAACTAGGGGAGAATGGAAAATCTTGCCTATTATATTTATAGATAAAGGAAGAATTTATAGCCAAATAAGAAATAGAGAACATTACAATCTATAAATGGACAATTTTGATTACATTAAATTTAAAGGTTTTGGACAAACCATACCAATAAAGTCAATTGTAGAAGGAAAGAAGGAAATTGAAAAAAATTTTAGCAGGTTTCTCTGATAAAGGCCTCATTTCTAAAACATATGAGAATGGGATCAATTTTATAAGAATATTGACTATGTTTAGTCATTTCATTTATGTCTGACACTTAATGACTCCATGTGGAATTTTCTCAGCAAAGATAGTGGAGTAGTTTGCCATTCCTTCTATAGCTTATTTTACAGATGAGGAAACTGAGGCAACCAGGGGTAAATGATTTATCCAGGATCATACAGCTAGTAAATGTCTAAGACTTGTGACAGAGACTGGCACTAAAGAAAAGTGTCATGCTCAAGAGTGTGTAGAACTGATCATCTCGATGGGGAAGGGGCCCCAGGAGTTTGGAATCTGGAGAAGGAGAAGACTGGCTGGTAGAGGAGTTGGTCTCTCAGTTGGGAGAAGCCGAAGAGAGAAGATTGAAAAAGACTTTCTCCTGAGGGTTACCCATTTTTTCCTGCTTGTGACTGGAAATCTTTCCCCCTAACATTTCCCACTTGAAAAGACAATTGAAGAGGAAATCTGAGAAAGACATTTTAAATCTCTGTCCAACTTTGCTTCAGCTCCTGTTGCCCTGAGTCTGAACTGTGTTCAAGGGGCCAAACCCAGGGTGAGTCAACCTGACTTTCTATCAGGGCACTGTGAAGATTGGGTTTACCTCTCCCCTGATTGTAACAATGAAGAGTCTTAGCTCTTCCTTTATTGTGAAGATTAAATTGCAATCCCCTGATTGTAACAATGAAGCTACTTAGCTCTTCCTTTATTGGGAATATTGAATTGTAATCCACAATCTATTTTTAGATTTTAATCTACAAAAAGGTGGTAACTCTGTATTTTAAGTAGATCTACCAATTTTAACTACAAAAAGGTGTTAAGTAACTACAAATAGTGAACTAACAAAAAAAAAATATGTTAACTAACCCAAAAAGATATCATCTAACCAAAGAAAGTGTGAACTAAAGAGTGGGATATCCTGGAGAAGAACGCCTGCTGTAATTGGTAGATGTGAAATTTAGGAGAGGTGACACAAGAGAAAAAGATCTTTAAAAAGAGGACCAGAGACCAGAAGAAGATATATTCAATTCTAGAGTGGAGTTGGATGGAGAATTCTTTGACTCAGAGTTGGACTGGAGGAACTGGACCCCTGGGGGTACTCGTGCAGGAGACCTCAGACTGCTTTTCCTTTTAGACAGTCACCATTGATGAGTGAAAGGCTGACTTAGTGTCCTCGCTTTTCTGGAGGTGTGAAGCCTCCAGGAAAGGTCCATCATCTTGACACTCTCTTCCCCTGACTGGGGCTTAGAAATTCTAACTGGTATCAGTGGAAACCAGAGCTCTATCTATCTCTCTCTCTCTCCCCTTTTCTCTCTTCCTTAATATCTTCCCTCTATTGTAAATAAACTACCATAAATTCTGTTTACTTTTGGAATTCATTTTGGGATTTAGAAATTAAATCCCTGGCAACTACATACATATGTAAATATTCAGAGTCCAACCACAATTAATTTTAACAGGGCTCAGGATGCCAAAGCTTGAGTTCCCCCAAATTTGAGGAGGGACAGGTACCCTCTTTTCCCACCTTCCTTTACCATTCTTTCCCTGCCAGTTATTCCTTTGTATTATCCTGATTGAGTTGACATTAAAAGTTATCTGTTCCCCAAGCTGTGAACAAGTATGAGTGAACAGATCAAAGGGAGACCCTTTGGTCTCAAGTAGTGGAGGGGGGACAAGAGGGACAGAAGAATCTGGGAAAGCAGCCATAGCTAAGGAGGAAATGAAGAAGTGGGAAAATCTTCAAATCCCCTCTCCTCTCTCTGAGCCAACCTTAAACATCAGTTGTTTCCCCTGATCCCCTCTTTGAGAAAGAATGTCTCCACTCTTTCTCTATATATATACTGAAAGACTGAACCCCTCTGCTACAACTTAACCTCCCTTCAAATACAGACCATATTTGAACTCAGGTCTTCCTGTGTCTAGACTCCATTCTCTATCAACTGTACCCCCTAGCTGACCCATACAAATATAAGTCTTTCCCCAAATAATCAAAGGATATGAGCAGGCAGTTTTCAGAAAAAAATAAATAAAAGCTATCTGTAAAAAATGGAAAAATCCTCTAAATTCTTACTGATTAGAGAAATTCAAATTAAAACATCTCTGAGGTACCACCTTGCACCCAACAAATTGATTAATATGACAGAAAGTAAAAATGACAAATGTAAATACTGAGCCAGTAATGCATTGTTGGTAGAATTGTGAATTGATCCAACCATTCTGGAGAACAATTTGATATAATGCCCAAAGGTCTATCAAACTCTATATAATCTTTGGCCCACTAAGTTTGTATCCCTAAAATATTTTTTAAAAGGAAAATTACATATTTGTACAAACATATTTATAACAACTCTTTTTGTCATGGCAAGGAATTGGAGATGGAAAAGATGTCCATCAATTAAGGAATGACTGAATAAGTTTTGTTATATGGTTGTAATGGAAAATTATTGTTCTATAAGAAATGATAAGCAACATGACTTGAAAAAAACCTGAAAAAGATATATATGAACTGATACGGGATAAAAGTGAATAGAAGAATGATGTGTATAGTATTGGCAACATTGTTTGATGATCAACTATGAATGATTTAGCTATTTTCAGCAATGCAATGATCCAAGATGGTTCCAAAGACATTCCCAAAATGAATAAAAATGGTATCCATCTCTTGAGAAAGAATAAATAGGATATGAATGAAAGTTGAAGCTATATTTATTTTACTATATTTTTCTTGGGTGTTTTTTTGGTCTGTGTTTTCTTCTGCAATATGATTACTATATAAATATGTTTTGCTTGACTATACATTTTTAATCTATACCAAATTTATTGCCTTTTGTATAATTGAAAATCTGTTACCCTAAAAAAAACTACATTTTCTGGGAGCCCACCAATTTCCTGTCATTATGTACATCCTATAAACAGGATATTAGGCAGGGACGTGGAGAGTCCCACCTCTTTTCTTCCTGTCCCAAGCTTGGTGGTGGTAAGGCGGGGGCGTTTGAACTGGCTGATCAGCCATGGGTATGTGATCTTTATTTTGTATCCTCTTTATTCCTTGATTTCTAATGATCATTAATAAATCTCCTAAAATATGATATTTTATTATTTGATATTTAATTTTAACTTTTATACTTCTCAAGGAGGAGGGAAGGGAGTAAGGTAGAGAATTTAGAACTCAAATTTTAAAAAATGAATGTTAAAAAGTATTTATGTAATGGGAAGAATAAAACAAGTTTTAAAAATATATTCTTAATCCTTTTTCTCTAAACCTTCTCTTTATGTCCTCCTTATCTTTATCCTTCTATCTTTCAATACCCCTGAGGGTTTTTCCCCTTCTATTAGTCCTTATCCTTTTTCTGCTCAAGTTCTCAATTTTAATATGTCTAGAGTCTTTAGTGTACCTCTTTTATGTATTAATTACTACATCTTATACTAGATTTGTGTGTGTGTGTGTGTGTGTATGTCATATCTCCGCTATTCCAATGGACTATGACCTCATTAATGTGGATACTCTCTCCAAAGGTGCAGATCACCTTCTCATTCTGCACAATGTTCTGCCAAGTTATCTGCCAAATTTATTTTGGGACACTCAATGTACTGGGGATTTTCCTCTAGGTCTCTTGAGATTATGCAACTAGCAATGAAGCAAGCAGGATATCCATTAATTTTTCACTCTCCTTATGAGACTAGTCCTCTTTTTTTCTGGTCACACATCTCCCAAGTAATATCTAGGGAGTACCTTAAGAGATAAAACTCATCATTTTTACTTTGGTATCCCCCAGTTCCTAGCACAATATCTTGTACACAATAGCCTCTTAATATATATTCATTTGCTTCATCATTAGAAAAATTAATTGTGCAGGAAACTGAATCTGGAATTGTTATAAAGGAACAGCTGGACAGAAGAGAGGGTGAAGGAAAGAAGGCCACCTAGAAAGTTAATGTAATTCCACAGTGGAGTATCTTCATCATTTGCTCTGATCTTACTGGAATAAGCTTGCAAACACCTATGGGTTTACATGATGCTCCAATAACGCTTTCAGGAAGAACTGAAGAGTAGGGCCATATACAGAATCTCTGGTCTCTCAGGGGATGATTTTGATATCTCATTTTAGATCTGTTGAAACTGTTTCATGTTTACAGGCTGCCCTTGACATGTAGGTCTGAGAAATGAAGAGTTAGTCACTGCGTACATGCCATTTGGGGCAGTGGTGTGACAAGCAGAGTCATGTCATCCATATGGCCAGCAGTGACACAGCCCCTTTAGAACACATTGTGTCCAAAAATCACATGCATGACAGGTTTCTCATTTTTCAGATGTGCCCCACATTTCCTCCTGCTAGTTCAGTTCCTCCTTTTTTGACACTAAATTCATAAAGGCTTGTCCACTGTACCACTCAGCTCTAAACTTCAAGCTTTTGAGAAATCCATTCCAGTTCTTTGTTCAAAACACTTAATTAACACCAATAAGGGGTGTTTAAAACCCCAAACCTGGTCTTTGCAATGTCCCCAAAAAAGACCCATACAACACAGGTAAGGATAGGGAAATTGAGCATTCTTCTCTCATCTCTCTCAGCAGCATGCAAAGAAGGGCAGTAAAGGGTCTATAAAGACACACAAAAAAAAAAACAAGTGGTACAATTCTCCATCTCTGTTGAGTATCTAGAAGACAGAAAGGGAGAATGGAGACAAGAACAAGAATAAAGAGGGCTGGATTTGTGATAAGAAGACCCCAGCACTTATGCTTGTTGAATGACTGACTGCCACTTATATTTATATCTGTGTAGCAACCTCTCCCCAAGTCTGAATTTCCTCATCTACAAAATGAAGGGGTTGGGGTAGATAACTTCCAAAGATCCTTCTACCATTTTGAGTTAGTCACAACTTTTCACAAAGAGGCTAGTTCAAGTCAAAGGAAAGGTGGTCAGAAACTTTCTGGCAGGAAACAAAGATCATTCGTTTGAGTTTTGAATAGGTTAATATCATTTCAGGAAAAAAAAGACATGGCAGTAGAAAGGTACCCTGAGAGTTGTTCGCTTCAGTGTCTACAATAGTGCCTTATTTAATGGAGTCCAATGCTTTGACTATTCATCCAGCTCTCTTCTCTATTCTTTTTGAATATGTGGCTCTTTATGCAATTGTCCCAGATGAGTCATTCCAGGGGGGAAACAGGAACATTAATTCTGCTTTCCCTTATTAGCAGATTTCATTTTTTTAAAAATAATATAGCATGGCATGGAGGAGAGTTGGTTGTTGTTCAAATTGTGCTTCAACAGGTTTTTAAGGAGTGCTTAGAATGTAATGGGTAATAGCTAATATTGCTGTTTGTTTGATTGATTGATTTATAACAAGGATAAAAGAAAGGTAAATCATACTTTAGCTTTTGAATTTGTTGCCTGGAGCCATTATGGGCTTCTCTCTTCTACCTGTAGCTGTGAGATAGAAAGCATGGGGAGAAGAGCAGACACTTGCCTCTGACTAGGCCTGATCTCCTCTTCTCATAATTTATCTTTCTGGAGTTTGGCCCTTTTCCCTTTATTATTTCTTTTCAAATCTCATGCATAGACCAGGACACATACCATGGAAACAACATCAAAAAAATATTAACTGCAGGGCAAACTGAGGCATATCTTCATGCAAGATAACATTTAATTGCAGAACCAAGCTACCTCTCAATAAATAGGTCAGTGGCTCGCCTCCATTCATGCTAAAGACACAGAGCGAAAGGACAGTTTCCCTTTTAGTGGGTTTGGGGATGACAGAACAAAGAACAGAAAAGGATAAATGACATCATGGGATTAGGGGCAACATGATTGGCTGGATGTCTGGAAATAAAAGCTAGCAATAAATCCCTTCTTTTCTTATGAGACCAAAAGTACCCATTGTTGGAGTCTAGGTGCAAGATCATGGCCCAGACTTTTTGACGGCAAACCAGACATCCTCAAAAGTAAAAATATTAAGTCTGAACCCCTTGGTTTCACACAATTTCCACAAATTAGCAAAATTCCTTGAGACAAGAATAAACCAATGATTAGCAAGAGAGCTAGATTTCTATTGCAGACCAACAAAATCCTGAACTAAGTTCAGAGACAAAGAACCCTGACTTAAGCAATTATGGGACAAAATCAGTTATAGGACAAAATCAATTACTTGTAAATAGGATCAATAAATAAGGGATACAGGATCACTCTTAATCTATTCACAACTGTGGCGTTAATCCAAGGGAATCTTGAAGAACTTGTTTTATTTAACCTGAAGTTAGAAAAAATGAATGTTTAGTTGCTTACATCTGCAGAAATTCAACCAAGGTGCTCAAATGTTTGACTAAAATTTATAAGGCTTTTCAAGTATTCCAGAAACTCTGAAGTGGTTCATATTTTTAACTCAACTTGGGGTTTCTTTTCTTATACAGTAATGAATGTCATTATTATTCAATTGTGTTTAAATTATGTCCATGGCATAGAGGGTGCTAATCTCCCACCAAGAAACCTTCCTCACTTGAACTTGAGTTCAGCCATTTTTACAATATTCTACAAAGAATGATGGACTCTTCTGTCATATTCTTTATATCCCCGTGTCCAGAGATTTTAGGGGGAAAATCTTTCAAGATTAAGCATGGATCATGTCTAGTAATCCCCCAAATGAATTACTCAATATACAAAGTAGCTTTTCATTTTCTCTATCACAGAAAAGATGCTTAAAACATACCTCCCCAAAAAACCCTTATTATTTCATTGATAAGATGATTCTTTTTCAATCAGGAAAACTTCCTCTGCAAATTTAAAGTAATATTGTGATTTAAAGAGTTGCCTAGAGCATTGAGTCACTAAGTGACTTGCCTAAGGTCACACAGCTAGAGTAGCTCAAAGATGTAACTTCAGCCTAAAGATACCTGACTCCAGGATCTATTCTCTGACCTTTTTATTTTTTTAAAACCCTTACCTTCTGTCTTAGAATGGGTGCTAGATATTGGCTTCCAAGGCAAAAGAGTGATAAATTAGGTAACAAGTTAAGTGATATGTCCAGGGTCACTCAGCTAGGAAGTGTCTGAGGCCAGTTTTGAACTCCAAATCTCCAATCTCCAGGTTTGGCTCCCCTAGTTGCCCCTTCTCTGTCCTTTTGAACATTTAAAAAATACTTTTGAGCAGAATAAGAAAAAATTTTAAATGAAGAAATACAGTGATTTCCTTACACTTACCATCAAACTTTTATTTTGTTCATAAGAATGAATTCTTTTTAAATTTTTCTTTTTTATTATTATTCCAAATGTTTACAAATCCAAACAAAACAAGCCTTTCCATATATAAGAATTTACACAAGTTAAAGCTCAGATCTCCTATCTGTTAAACTTAATTTTCTTCATATTCTACATAATTGATCTCATCCACTAGTGTCTCAACCCCTCCTTATGCTCCCCACATCACATAGGATATCGTCATGGAAGACAAGGTGTTCATATAAATTAAGTGTTGTGAAAGAGAATTTATCCTCCTTTGTTTCTGGTGGGTGTGTGAAGTGATATCTCAAAACTGCTTTGGTTTGCATTTCTCTAACCAGTAATGATCTGGAACATTTTTTCATATACTTATATATGGCTTTGATTTCTTCATTTGAAAATTGTTCATATCTTTTGCCCATTTATCAATTGGAAAATTGTTCTTATTTTTACAAATGTGATATAGTTCATTATATAATTTAGATGTGAAACCTCTATCTGAGGGGATGCCTATAAAATCTTCCCCCCCCCCCAATTTTCTGCTTTCATTCTCATTTGGGCAGAATTTATTTTATTTGTACAGAAACTTTTCAATTTAATGTATTCAAAATTATCCATTTTACATGTCACAATGCTCTCCATCTCTTGTAAACTCATAAATTCTTCTCCTATTCATAAATCTGTTCCCTGTTCTAATTTACTTATGGTATTTCCTTTCTTGTCTAAATCATGTATGCATTTTTTATCTTATCTAAGTGAATTATACAAGATTTTTGTCTATACCCAGTTTCTGCCAAACCAGTTTCCAGTTATCCCAGTAATTTTTTCAGTGATTTGTTATCCCCAAATCCTGGATATATGGTTTTACCAAATACCAGATAACTATAATCTTTTACTGCTGTTTGTTGCATGTCTGTTCTTTTCCACTGGTCTACCTTTCTATTTCTTAGCCAGTACCAGATAGTTTTGATAATTACTGCTTTATAATACAATTTAGACTTTGGTACTGCTAGAGCTTCTTTCTTTACTTTCTAAAATTAATTCTCTTGATATTCTTATTCTTATATTCTTCCAAATGAGTTTTATTTTTTCTAACTCAATAAAATATTTTTTGATACTTTAATTGGGATGGCATTAAATAAGAAGAGTAGTTTAGGTAGGGTTGTCATTTTAATTATATTGACTCTGCCCATCCATGAAAAATTAATATTTCTCCATTTATTTAGGTATTACTTTATTTGTGTAAAAAGTATTTTATAATTATATTCATGTAGTTCCTGGGTTTGTTTTGGCAGGTATAATCTCAGGTATTTTATTATATCTGTCATTATTTTTTTATTTATTTTAATGTTTATTTATTTATTTAGAATATTTTTCCATGGTTACAATGAATGATTTTCTCCATGCCTCTTCTCTCCCTCTCCCAGATCTGACAAGCAATTCCATTGGGTTATATATGTCATTGTTCAAAATCTATTACCATATTATTCATATTTGCAATAGAGTGATCTTTTAATTCCCAAACCCCAATCATGTCCCCATTGAACTACATAATTGATAATATGTTTTTCTTCTGCACAGTTCTTTCTCTGGATATGGATAGTGTTCTTTCTCATAAGTTCCTTGGTATTGTCCTGGGTCATTGCATTGCTACTAGTAGAAAAGTCTATTACATTCGATTATGCCATAATGTATCAGAATCTGAACAATGTTCTGGTTCTGCTCCTTTCACTCTGCATCAATTCCTGGAGGTCAGTCCAGGTCACATGGAAATCTTCCACTTCATCATTCCTTACAGCACAATAGTATTCCATCACCATCAGATACCACAATTTGTTTAGCCATTCCTGAATCAAAGAGCATCCCCTCATTTTCCAATATTTTGTCACTATAAAGAGCGTGGCTATAAATATTTTTGTACAAGTATTCTTTATTATCTTTTCAGGGTACAAACTCAGCAGTGGTATGACTGGATCAAAGGGCAGGCAATCTTTTAAAGCCCTTTTTTGCAAAATTGCAAATTGCTCTCCAGACTAGTTGGATTAATTCCAATTTCGCCATATCCCCTCCAACATTTATCACTTTTCTTTGCTTCCATATTGACCAATCTGCTAGATATGAGGTGGTACCTCAGTGTTGTTTGTATTTGCATTTCTCTACTCAGGAGGGATTGTGAACACTTTTTGTATGATTATTGATAGTTTTGATTTCTTTACCTGAGAACTGCCTATCCATATCCCTTTACCATTTGTTGATTGGGGAATGGCTTGGTTTTTTTTTATAAATTTGACTTAGTTCCTTACATAGCCGGGTAATTAAAGCTTTGTCAGAGAGTTTTATTATAAAAATGTTCTCCCAGTTTGTTGCTTTCCTTCTAATTTTGGTTTCATCAGCTTTGTTTATACAAACCCTTTTTAATTTGATGTAAGTAAAAGAAAGTGACAAGGGCCTGAAGGCAGTTCTTCTGGAAGTTCAACTTGGACTTCCACTTCTGTTGGAGTTCTACTGGCAGTTCTACTGAAGTGGAGAATAATTCTTCATTCAGAAGAGTGCTGACTGGACCTGTTTTTCCTTCTTTGAACTAACATGTGGAGAATGTAAAGGCTGACTCCCTTTCCGTTGGCCTTTCTGGAGGCACCAGCCTCTGGAGAGGCTCATCACCTTGAGACTCTTTTCCCTTGGCTGGGGCCTCTGAACTCCTGCCTGTCTCAGAGGAAGCCAGAGCAGCTGTCTCTCCCTTTTTCTTCTTTTTTCTCCCTTCCTTAATATCTTCCCTCTTTATTGTAAAGTAAACTACCATAAATTCCATTCTGACATTAGTAATTCATTGGGTATTTAGTAATTAAATCCCTGGTGACCAACTAAAATATTATTCAGTCCAACCCTAAATTTAACAATCACCAATTTATAGTACAGTTTAAGATCTGGTATTACTAGACCCCCATCCTTCACATTTTTTTTTTCATTATTTCACTTGATATTCTTGATCTTTTGTTCTTCCAGATGAACTTTGTTATTCATTTTTCTAATTCTACTAAGTTTTTTGGGAGTTTGATAGGTAGGATACTGAATAAGCAAATTAATTTCAGTAGGATTGTCACTTTTATTATATTATCTCATTCTACCCATGAGCAATTAATGTTTTTCCAATTATTTAGATTTAGTTTTAATAGCGTGAAAAGTGTTTTGTAGTTGTGTTGATATAATTCCTATGTTTGTCTTGGCAGTTAGATTCCTAAATATTTTATATTGTCTAGAGTGATTTTAAATGGGTTTCTCTTTCTAACTACTGCTGCTGAGTTGTTTTTTTTTTAAATATATAGAAATGCTGATGACTTATGCAGGTTTATTTTGTACCCTACAACTTTGCTAAAGTTGTTAATTATTTCTACTAGCCTTTTAGTTGATTTTCTAGGTTTCTTTAAGTATACCATCATTTCATTTGCAAAGAGTGATGGTTTAATTTTCTCATTGCCTAATTTAATCCTTTTAATTTCTTTTTTCTTCTCTAATTGCTACTGTGAAAAGGAATTCTTTATTCCTTTTTTTAATTTAACATATTTGGTAGTCCTTTTACCATAGACATGTGAAGGAATTAACCAGCCCACAATGACAGGAAGTAGAAAGGATAGTGACAGGAAGTAGGCAGACCTGAGCTTACTGAGAGGGCTTTTTGGCTTTTGGATTTTTGGCTTTTGGTTTGGGCTATTAGGTTTTTTTTCTTTCTTGAACTTTTTGGAGGGTGGATGGTCTTTGTTGACAGACCTAATTGGGGTTGGATTAAACACTGATTGGGTTGGTTTGTATTGGGTTGGAACTTTGTGGGGTGGTCATTAGTTATAGGTAGATATAAGCAGTTTTCGGCAATAATTATAGGTAGTTATAGGATAACTAGTCTATATAGACATTAGGAAATTTTCTTTCTTTACCTCTTTCCTATATTTCTCTCCTTTACTATATTCATTTTACTATATTCTTTTGCTATCTCTATTTTAATTAAACTAAATTGTTAAACTGTTAAAAGCTGCTCTCTTATTTTGTCAAACCCCCCAATTTAACCTTTACACTATTGGTAGTGTTTCTAGTTCTGTGATGATTTTAAATGGAGTATCATTCTCTCTTCTTACAGGATTTTGTCAGTAGTATATGAAATTGCTAGTAATATATGTCAGTTTATTTTATATGCTGCTACTTTGATAAAATTATAGTTTCAATGAACTTTTTAGTTGATTTTCTTGGATTTTCTACATAGAATAATTTTTAAATAGTATCTTACTCAAAGCATGTATTGTCTCCCTTTGTGTTTAAAAGCAATAATAAATGAAGTATTCTTTTAATTCATTTTCTAAGAAGTTCAGACTCTAACTCAGGGAGGCAGATGGTTGGTATGGAGAATAATGACCTCAGAGACCTTAGTTCTAATCTAATCTCTGCTGCCAATTATCAGGATAACATTGGACAAGTGGCTTCCCTTCTCTTGGTCTTGGTTTCCACATCTGTACAACGAAGGGTATGGGCCAGATGCCCCTTCAAACAACTTTTTGCTCTAATGTTGTCACTGTTACAAAGAACAATTGTCACAGTTACAAAAGTCACTTTGCTGGGCTGCTATTGAAATTCTTCCTTAATCACAAACTATTGGTTTTTGATTCCTGTCGTTTTGAGGCTGTTTTTAATTGGTTTAGAAGAACTGTCAGAGAGACTTCAGCTTTCACTGCTACTAGGCTGCCATCTTGGCTCCATCTCCCTTAATCACAAATTGAAGAATGAGTCAATATCATTTTGAGGCATAAGATTGGAGACTAAAATGGTCAACATCCACAGTGGATCCTGAGGAATAGAACATTGGAGATCACCTAATCCAACCCCTTTTTTTATAGATGGGGGGAAGGGGGGAGTTAAACATTGTTAAGCATCTTCTATGTGTCAAGCCCTATGCCAAGCTCTTGACAAATTTCTCATTTGATCCTCATAGCAACTTTAGGGGGTAGGTGCTGTTATTAGCTCCATTTTACAGTTGAGGAACTTAAAGCAAATGGAGGTTAAGTGAGCTGCCCAGGTTCACACAGCTAGTAAAGCATCTTAGGCTGGATTTTTACTCAAGTCTTCCTAAATCCAGAAACTGAAGTCTTGAGACTTTGAGCAGTCTCAAATGACATGCTCAAACTTAAAGGGTTATTGGGTCAAGATCCAAAACCAGTGCCCTTGAATCCAAATCCAATGCTCCTGGAATGATATTATCCTGCTTTGCTTAGAAACCAAGTAATTTGTTAAGGTTTTGTTATTAGGCCCCCAGACCTGTGGTAAATGCCTATGAGGTATTTTTCTTAGATTGGCTATTACTATTCTATTCAAAGCAAGGTAAATTGAGCATGAGCTTACATCCCACCAAAATGCACACTCACAGAAACCCAACCACTCATTTCATGGAGCAACTCAATTTAAACCAAGCAGAACTAAGTTAGCCATGAGCTATTTGGACATATCCCCATGTTCTCGAATAGTCTATTTCTGGCCCCAGACTTCATTAGAAATGTCAGGACACTACAAAGCATTGGTTAAAAAAACACTTTCATTATCCTTCCCTTTCCCCAAATGCTTGAAGCTTTATGAATAAATTACCCTTTGGGATGAAACTTTTCCATTACATAAAGGTAAATTTGTAAGAAGAATTTAATTAAAATCACATTCTCTCCCCCCCTTTCTCCTCCTTTCTTTCACTTCATCTCCTTTTCTCTCTTCATCTCCCTCTCTTAGAAATTCTGTCACTGTGTATCTCTCCATCTCTGTTTCTGTGCCTCCCTGCCTCCCAATTTCCCCTCCCTGCACCTGTAATTTCAGTAGGAGTATAAACAGTGTCTTGCACTAAATTTCAAAAGCTCATTTCTTAAAATAATGCTTTATTTTCCCCAATTACATGTAAAACAATTTTTAATATTTGCTTTTTAAAAAATGAGTCCTGAATTCTCTCCCTCACTCCTCTTACTCCCTAAGCCATTTGATAAAGATTATATGTATGCAATCATGCAAAACATATCCCCATGCTAGTTGAGGGAAAGAAAGCTTAGACCAAAAAATCATGAAAAAATTAAGAAAGTGAAAAATAATATGTTTCATTCTGCATTCAGGCACCATAAGTTTTTATTCTGGAGATGTATATAATTTTCATTATGAATCTTTTGGAATTATCTCAGATCATTGTATTGCTGAGAATAACTAAATCATTCACAGTTGAGCATCATATAATATTTGCTGTTAATGCATACCATGTTCTCCTGGTCCTGTTCCCTTCACTTTGTTCATGTAAATCTACCCTGAATTTTCTTTTTTTTTTACTTTTAAATTCTTTTCAATTACATGCAGCAACAATAGACAATATAGAAACAATTTTTGATGGTTGTTATCTAACGTTTTTCAATTCAGATTCTCTCCCTCTCTCCCCCTCTTCACAAGGCAAAAAATAGTCTAATATATCTTATACCAGAGCTTTCATGCAATACATATTTCCATATTCTTCATGCTGTGAAAGAAGAAAATATCACACATATAATATAAAAACTCATGAAGAAAGTAAAGTGGAAGATGGTATGCTTTGATCTGCAATCAGAATCCAACAGTTCCTTCTTTGTGTGTGGACAGCATTTTTCTTCATGACTTTCCTTGGTTTTTCTGACATCCTGCTCATCATTCCTCATAGCACCATGGTATTCCATCTTCCAGTAGCTTTTTTGAGACTTTTGTGAGAATTCTTGAATTCATTCAGTCTTAAACCAGGCCCAGTGCTTTGGTCTGATAACTGATTTTCCTATCACTTCTGGTAAAAGGAAAGAGATAAAGACAAATTCTAGGAGATAGACTAAATGTATCATTTCCTGGTCTTGTTCCCCACCACCCATGCATACGTATACTTTTGGAACCCAGCTGTATCAGCAAAGGCACCTGTCAGTGACCATGCCTTATAATCAATAAGGAGCCAAATCATGTTAGATAGCCAATATAAATGCCCAGGCCTGAAAATCATTGACATTCTTTAAACAGAAATAGAGGGTCTCAAAAACAGAAGGGCTCATCAAAAAGAATTCCCATCAAGCAGCTTCACTATTTATTCAATTACCTGATCTTGAAGGAGAGAATTCCCCTCTGTAAGACTCAGCCAAATTGGAATTAAAATAACTGCCCGGCTTATTTTAGAGGAAAGTTGTAAAGATCAAGTGAGGTAAAGTCCATAACACACTTTGTAACTGTCAAGTATTATAGAAATGTCAATTATCACTATTAGGCAAACATACAAACCGAAGAGCAGAGCGATGATTGACTTCTCCAAGTTCATACAGATGAGCAAGCAACCATGCTAGGACTAAGACTCAACCCCTATTTCAATCCACCACTCTTTTTAGCCACGTTCCACTGAATCTGAGCTGGGACAGGTGCTGTAATTCAGAAATTTGAAGCTGAAGTCCTGTGGTATTGTAAGATCTGAATTTAAATCTCACCTCCAAGATTAATCTCTTTCTGATTATAAACAAGCCACATAATGGTGTTGAGATTTAGTTTCCTCATCTGTAAAAGAGCAATAAAAATTCCTCCACCACTTGCTTCTCTGGGCTGCTATGAACAAAGACTTTGTAAACCTTAAAGCTCTATACAAACATTTAATCAAAATCATTATAATTAATGCTTTTGAGCTGCATAATTTATTAAGTCTTATCATCCAACCAGTCTCCTTTTTGGAGTAGGAAGTCAAAGGGTAGAAGATATGTGACCATTCAAGCTATACTTCAATAATAATACGTCAATAATGATAATAATGATAATAATAATAATAATAATAAAGTTCCACATAATAATGAGTAATAATGAAGTTTTTGTCCATATTTTGTATGGAATGGAGAGTCAGAAAGACTTGAATTCAAGCTTTTAACATCTACTTGCTGGCTATGGACAAGTCATGTAACCCCCAAATAACCCCCCAAAATTTCTTTAAATCTATAATTAAAGAGCAGGTGCTAATCTGCATTGTGGGGCAGCTAGGTGGTACAGTGGATAGAGCACTGAGCTTGGAGTCAAGAAGACATCATTTCCTGAGTCCAAATCCAGTCTCACACTTACTAGCTGCATGATTTGGGCAAATTACTTACCCCTGTTTGCCATAGTTTCTTCATCTTAAAAAAAGTTGGAGAAGGAAATGGCAGATCACTTTAGTATCTCTACCAAGAAAATCCAAAATGGGGTCAGACATACCTGAAACAACTGAATAAGAACAATTAGCACTGAGAAAGAAAGTTGCCTCACTGATGGTACCCTACACCAATGAAATCCTAAGTCCAGTTCAGATAAAAATAATGGGAGGTCAGTGAATCATAGGACCTAAAAAAAAAAATCATCATAAAATAGTGGCAGGATATCAAGGGGGAAGGAGGGAGATGGAAAGACTCGAGTTAGTCTGGTACAGTGGGAAAAGTGTTGGACTTGAAGTGAGAGGGTACCAGAATGACCTTGAAAGATAGAATGCCATAACAGATAAGGTCATTGAACTTGAAGTCAGAAGAACCTACATTCAAATCCTGCCTCAAACAACTTACTAGTTATGTGACCTTTGGTAACTCACTTGCATCCTTCTTTGGCTCAGATTCTTCATTTACAAAATGGTACACTTTATGAATATTATTTCATTTGATCTTCACAACCCTGAGATGTAGGTGCTATTTTATTGTTGGGGAAAATGATGCAAAGATTAAGTGACTTGCTCAGAGTTACATAGCTAGAAAATAGGATCATATCTGAATTCGGGGCTTTCTGACTCCAAGCCCAGAACTCTATCCACTGTACCACCTAGCTGCCTCAAAGGTCAGGGAAAGGTTTGGGGAGGTGGGACTTGATGGTTTCTAAAATATTTTCCAGTTCTGAGTCTGTGAACCTAAGTCCTTTAACTTCTTTTGATCTCAGTTTCTTCAGCTGTAAAAATAAGAGGATTAACTGGAGGAATCCAGCACTCTGTTATCTAATGAATTAGAAAATATTTGTGTTGCAAATTTGAATGCTTGGCATAGTGCTAACTTAATGTCATAGATAAGCCTGATAAGCTTGGAATCAGGGTGGTCTGGATTTGAATTCTGCCCTAGGCACAAGTTTTGTGATCATGGACAAACCATTTAAACTCTTAGCTTTAGTTTCTTAATCAATTAAATGGGAATAATGATAGTATCTACTTCAAAGGGTTGTTGGGGACTCACATGTGAAAATATATTTAAAACATTGTCAATTTCAATGGACTAGGGAAATATTTCTAATTATTATTACATTATTACTATTATAATTACTATTATTACTATATATTACTATTATTATTACATCCCATAGAATGAAAGAGGGGAGCTTGACTTCCTTGTTTTATTGATCACTGACTTGTCCCAAGTGGCTGTGTCTGTGAAGATAAGCCTCCCATAGTTCCAAGGAAGGAAAAATTCCTCCCCTGGCCTTGGTGGATAGAACAGCTTCTTAATGCTACTGCTAAATTGTCTCTAAACTTTGAATATATGGTAGAAAGTAAGTACCTTTGACATGTTTGAATAGGCTTGTGTTAAAAAGGAGTCTCTAATGCTCTTAAAAAAAACCCACCACCTAGTCTACAAAGAAAGTCATTTTACCCTATTAGAGTTCATCCAACTTTCTTTTTAACAAGGTATCAGAGTAGAAAATCTTGCTCTATTTTCAGCCACTGAGGAGTGAAGGATGCTAAGAATTCACACTGATACCTTTGCTTCCTGCACAGGCTCTCTGAGTCCCCAAGTGTCCTGGAAAAATGGGCTCATCAGGTTTTTGCAGTTCCTGTTGGGAGTTCATAGGTTCCTCTTGGATTTTCAAGGTTTCCAAGTAAGAAAATGTTCTGTGGATTATGAAGAGGGCAGGAATTTCCCGTTAAAGTAGAGTAGACAAGGGGGCAGCTAGGTGACTCAGAGGTTTGAGAGCCATGCCTAGAAATGAGAGGTCCTAGATTCAAATCTGAACCTAGCTGTGTGACCCCCAGAGAAGTCACTTCACTCTCGTGGCCTAGCCCTTATAGCACTTCTGCTTTAGAACCAATACACAGTATTGATTCTAAGATAGAAAGTAAGAAGTTGTTGGGGTTTTTTGTTTGTTTGTTTGTTTGTTTTTTTTGGGGGGGAGGTTATGTGTAGAAGACCTCTTGAAGCCAGTAGTTAGGAAAAAGTGATTCAGGAGTTCTTCCTTATCTTTCTCTGTAATTAGACAAGCACTTCCTGAAAAGAAGGACAATTCCAAGATGATCCAGACTTGGGCCAGGTTTTTGGAGATGGAAATTGTTCTCTGAGATTCAGGTAGTGACCTGCCCAATCTTACCTAGTCTGAGGAAATCAGGTCAGTCTAGCCTTACCGTGGCTTCCACTACTGGGTGTAGGTGACAAACTCTAGCTTTGATTAAGAGGGGGTCAGCCAACCTTTTTGTCAAAGGCAATTGCAACTCAGCCAGTCTAGAAGAATTGCTTGGGGATGGGAGAAGAGCTCAGTTTAACCTGGTCAGAGCTTGAAGTTATCCAGGAGATATCAACCACTGAGCTAAAGATGGAATCAGGGAAGTCTCCTGCCCAGTAATGAGAGGAGGGAAGTTGGAAGATAAGGCCTGAAATTCTCTTTGGACACTTTATGCACAAGATTGAGATCTTGGGCTGAAACCAAATAGCTCCTTGTAGTAAGGACTTTCTTTGGACTGAGACCTCAGAACAAGGAAGATCCAAAGAAGATCCAAAAAGAGCAAGTCTTTTGCTGAGACCCTGCTAACTGCCTACCTCAAGGTGCTTTGCCAGCTGATGAGCAAAGTCAAAAGACAGGAGATTTTTAGAGCTGGCTTATATTTTTTGCCAAAATATGCCATAGACACACTGAATAGAGTGTCAGGTCTGAAGTTAGGAAGATTCATCTTCCTGAATTAAAATCTGGACTAAGAGACATACCACCTCTGTGACCCTGGGCAAGTCATTTAACACATTTGCCTCAGTTTCCTTATCTGTAAAATGAGCTGGAGAAGAACACAGAAAACCACTCTAATATATTTGCCAGGAAACCCCAAAATGAAGTCAGGAAGACTTGGAAATGACTGAATGACAATATTATAGATAATGGTTGAAGAGAAAATATCTAGGAGACATCAGGACTGTGCCAGCTAAAACTGCTATCTGTCTGAACTTGTCTGCAATAGATTAGGGTTAGGAGGTTGTACAAAAACAGAAAAGAAAAAGTACAGTGAAAAGATTTTAGATTTGACGTCAGAGGACACAGATTCCTGTCCTAACTCAGCCACTTTTTAGCTGAATGACTGGGAAAATAATTTAATCTCCAGGTTTAGAAAATTTAGGTAATGATAAGATTGGACTAGGTGCCTCCTAAGAACCCTTCTAGCTCTAAATCTATACTCCTATTTCTTTTAAGAAAACAAAACAAAACAAAATATGGCAGTTTGGAGAGAAGCATTTACTACTGATCAGCCTTCTTCCCTCTTCCTATCTGCCAGTTAGGCTCTGCACAGAAAATAAGATAGAAATTTATTTAATATGTTATTTAACTTCTTTCATCATAAAGAACCAACCACCATGGATTCCAATAAGCCATACTTCCTTACTTCTCCCCAAAACTTTTGTCATTTCCTATTACAGGAAGCCATGCATTTAGGAGCTAACATCAGCCCTTCTGAGTCCCAGGAGTATTATTTCTATTGATATTTTACTTCCCGAAAAGACTCTTTCCCTAAGTGCCCAACACAGGACCCTAATAACTTAGAGAATGACGTGAGCACTGATGACAATCTGGGTTTGATCAAGGGAAGTATGGCGAGGTGGAAGGGGATGAAAACAGATGGCAGAGGGCTTGAACACTACTGATTTTGCCAAAGATATTGAAGGGTAACAGTTGTGTGTCTGGGATAGGGGTGAGACAAGGTTGAGGAAGCATTTACTGAGTTGACCAGTTTCCTACCCATTTGTCAGCCCACTTAACTTGACTTTGGCAAATAGTAGAAAGGGATTCAGTGTGCAGGCAGCATCGTAGCTTGGTGAATACTAGTGAGAATGAAATGAGTCTCTGAATTGTCGGTTGGTGAACCTGAATTTCTGTATGAGAAACTCTGTGTGTGCTCACATATGTACATATATGTATATATGTGACTGTATATATATACACATGTAGATGCACATGTATGTGTAAAGAGAGAAAGAAAGAGACAAAGAGAAGAGAAGAGAAGAGAAGAGAAGAGAAGAGAAGAGAAGAGAAGAGAAGAGAAGAGAAGAGAAGAGAAGAGAAGAGAAGAGAAGAGAAGAGAAGAGAAGAGAAGAGAAGAGAAGAGAAGAGAAGAGAAGAGAAGAGAAGAGAAGAGAAGAGAAGAGAGAGGAAGAGAGACAGGGGAAAGAGAAAGACAGAGAAAGGGAGACAGAGAGAGAAAAAAAGAGAGGGAAGAAGGAAGAGGGAGGGAAGGACAGAGAGATAGAGAGAGACAGAGAGACAGAGACAGAGAGGGAGACTGTTCCCTCTTATCTAAGAATTCTAGATTTAGGGTTAAAGGAAACTTTAAAGGTCATTGAGTCCAAATTTATAACAATTCAATTCATCTAACATTTATTTAGCATTTACTGTGTTCCAACATGACTGTCTCATTCCTAATATCTCATCCTTAAGGAGACAGTCCATATGCTTATGGAACATGATTCTACATACAAAAGTCATTGTCCAGTGATTTCGGTCTTATCTGACTCTTCCTGACCCCATTTGGGATTTTCGTGGCAAAGATATTGGAGTGGTTTGCCACTTCTTTTTCTAGCTCATTTTACAGATGAGGTCCTGAGGCAAAGAGGGGTAAGTGACTTGTCCAGAGCCACACAGCTAATAAGTGCCTGAGGCTGGATTTGAACTCAGAAACATGAATCTTCCTGACTATAGGTCTGGCGTGCTGTCCATTGCATCCCCTAGCTTCTTCATACACACAAAATTGATTGATACAAAGTCATTTCAAGAAGAAAGTCTGTACTGCTAGTTGAGAGGATTAGGAAAGCTCTGACACAGACAGGGTAGCAGATGGAGGTGAAGGGGTGTTATTTCAGACATGGCAGATTGCCTGAACAAAGGTATATAGATGAAGAAACTAAAGTACAGAAAAGTTAAATTACTCAAGGTCTGTGTTAGATGGAGGACTGGGCTTGGGATCAGAAAGAGAGTTCAAATTCTGCCTCTGGACACTTCCCCACTGTTTGATATATAGCAAGTTACTTCACTGGACCTTCTTTACCTATAAAATAAGGGGTTAGAACTCAAGATCCTTTCCGCGATCTTGAGTGGATAAAAAAATATCAGAGACAGAATCTAGTGATGTCCTATGTCTCCAAATCAGGGGAGTGCTACAGCCAGTTCAACCTGGCTCTTGAGAGCTGATAGTTCAATTTTCAGTGTGAGCACTTAAATTAGAAATATGTAAATGATACAGATCATCAAATGATACCATTGGTTTCTAGATGTTGAAGAAAATGTTAATGCTTATTGCATTTAAAAGTTTCATAAATACATTTTTATTAAATTTTATTTTTTTAATTACAGGTAGAAACAATTTTTGATCATGGTTTTCTGACATTTTGCAATTCAGGGTCTCTCCTTCCCTCACTTCTCTCTCTTTCCCCCAAGGCAATAAGTAGTGTAATATAGGTTATACCCATATTTAATGCAATTTATATTTCAATATTTGCTATATCATGACTGAAGACACATGTCACATACACAATAAAAAAACTCACAAAGGAAATAAAGTAAAGGATAGCATGTGTTAATCTGTAGACAGATTCCAATACTTCCTTCTTTGTCTGTGAAGAATGTTTCTTGTTTGTTGTTTTCTTAATCATAGGGTGATCTTGGAACTTTATTTTGCTGATAATAACCTAGTCTGTCACATCTGATCATCGTACAATATTGCTATTACTGTATACACTGCTCTCCTGGTTCTGCTCACTTCACTTTGCCTTACTTCAGATAAGTCTTTCCAGGTTTTCCTGAAATCAACCTGTTCATTATTTCTCATGGCACAATAATTTTCCATTATTATATATAATAAAAATAATAAAATGGGGGTGAGAAATAACTATATACCACAGCTTGTTTAGCCATTCCCCAATTAATGGACATCCCCTCAGGTCCCAATTCTTTGCCACTACAAAAAGAGCTTCTAAAGATATTTTTGTACAAGTAGGTCCTTTTATCCATCTTTGATCTCTTTGGGATACAGACCCAGTAGTGCTATTGCTAGGTCAAAAGGTTTGTTTCTGAGGAATCTAATGCAGAGGTACAAAGTAGCTTGAATTTCTCTTCCATCAAGCAGGGACATCAAGTTCCTGATCCAGTAACCAAGAAATGGAATAAAATGCCCTTCAAAAATAAATTCAGAAAATTCTATGGATTACCTGGAATAAAGGACTGCTAAAAGAAAAGGCCTTATGAAGAAGAGACATGTGACAAACAACATGAAACAATGGGAACTTCATCAACTCCAAAACACTGAGGAAGCCACCCATCATAAATTACTTATTAAAGTCTTCCAATGAAGCCTTTAAATGGATTCTGTTTTAAATTTCTTTAACTTCTTCCCATATAAAGATTTTAAATGAATGTTGTATTCTAACTCTATAATTAAATAAGCCTCTTATTTTATGATGTAAGGCATGCTTTTCATCATCGAGATTTAATTGAATAAATTGGTTGAATGAATTTTTAAAAATTTAAAAATTTTCAAAATGCCCATTGAATATGGTTCTATATTACCCTCCAGAATAGCTAGATCAGTTCACAACTCCACCAACAATGCACTAGTGTCTCAATTCTCCCACACCCCTCCAACACTTATCATTTTCCTTTTTTGAGAATTGCCCTTTCCTATCTTTCGACCACTTACCAATTGGGGAATGTTTTGTATTCCTATACAGTTGACACAATTCTTCATCTATTTGAGAAAGGAGGCCTTTGTCAGACAGTATACATGCATTTTTGAGGGCCTGTCCTTACACAACCAGGAGCACACCTATACTCCAAACCCAGTGTTTTTTTCCACTGTAGCACATCATTTCCTTACATGTAAGTGATCTTGTAAGCAGCCCCAAGTCACAGCTCTCTAGCACTTATTGCTAGACAGGGATGGACAACTTGGGTATTAAGTTATCACTCAGCTCCCAAAGCAGTGGGATACCCATTTCTATTCCAGCTATGGATTCTAAAGCTAAGGAGCAACTGGAAATATCCTTTTGCTAGAAGAGGCGAGGGAACCTGTTGTTTTAAGAACTGTTTTTCCTCTAGTTTAACAACATGCACCAGATCTGTATGTGACTTTCTTAGTGAGGGAGCTGAACTACATGTTCTCTAAGGTTCTTTTTTAGCTCAGCTGTGGGTCTTGGAGATTGCAAAGTAAATATGAATCAACCCGTACATCGTAGAAGCTAAAAGAGCTAATGTAATCCTATGCTTCATTTTTTGTGGTTCAGTCATTTTCAGTCATGTCTGATTCTTTGTGGCTCCATTTGGGATTTTCTTAGCAGAGAGCCTACAATAGTTTGCCATATCCTTCTCCAGCTCATCTGACAGATGAGGAAACTAAAGCAGACACAATTAAGTGACTTGCCTAGAGACACACAGCTAGTCTGAGATCAGATTTGAACTCAGAATGTAAAGATTAAAATTAATATTCAATACTCCAAGTATTATTTTAATACAGTTCAAATCTGACTCAGGCCCGACACTCTAGCTGTCATAGGCTTCATTAAATGTCCCAAATAGATGATGGAGAATTTGATACAGTGAAATGAGTAATGAATCTAGCATCTGAGAACCTGGATTCAAATCCCATCTCTTCCATTTATTATCTGTGTAATTTGGGGCCGTGGTTTAGAGAACTGGCCCTCGGTTTCCTTATCTGTAAAAGGAAAGCTTTGGATGGTCTTTTAAGATCTCTTTTAGTTCTAATTTAAGATACAAACTGCTCAGAAGCTGCTCTCTAACCCTAGGTTAATACGTAGCTTCCCACTCCGTAATGACTCAATTCTTTCAATACGAGGCAGAATTTGTTTAAATGTCATTCCATTCCAGACAGCGCCAACTTTCCAAGGCACTCGGTTTGCTATGGACCTGTAGTCACTAATGTCTTTCCCAAAGTCAGTTTTAAATTTTGCAAGCAAAGCAAAGGAGCCTCAGAGGGGGAGAAAAAGCAGCCCTGACCGCTGGGATATTCAGAGTGAGGTTCAGCAGTCTTCACTGCCCTGGAGGGCCCTTAGGGCTCTCGCCTCAAAAAGTGTCTGCACCGGCCCTGAGCTCTCTGCAGAGGGGATGGGTAATCCTGGCCATGAGGCAGCAGAGGAAGGCAAGTGGTCAGGGAACAGAGGGGGAAGATGGAGAAGGAGCTAAATTTGAGCAGGAGGCCCCTAGAGGCAACTGAAGCAGGACACAGAGAAGGTCGCCAACTGTCTTTCCTTGTGGAAAAGCATATAGGAAGTGAATTAAAATAACTCTTTCTAGCATAGCCTAGTAAAGGAAGAGAGTCAAAGGTCTTGGGACCAGAGCCCCAGCTCTGAACTCCTTGGATGACTTGGAGGGAATAATTTTCTCCTTTTCAGCCTCAATTTGCACATCTAATCAATAAAGGGGTCAGACTAGGTCCTTGCTTAGTGTTCAATTAACAATGTCCTCAATCAGGCAAGGTGATGAAAAAAACCACTTGTGTGCATATTAAGACAGACAGACACACACACACACACACACAGTGGCCAAGTGCTTTACAAATATTAGCTTATTTGATCCTCACAAATATATGTATGTATGTATATATGTATGTACGTGAATATATTTACAAATATTAGCTTATTTAACCTTCACAAAAACCCTAACTGCATGTAAATATATATGTATATATGCATATATGGGGAGGAAGGGAGAGAAAGGGAGGGAGAGAGAGAAAGAGAGAGAGAAAAAGAAAGAGAGAGAGAGAGGGAGGGAGAGAAAAAGGGAAGGAGAGAGAGGGAGAAAGAGAAAGGGAGGAAGGGAGGGAGAGAGAGAAAGAGAGAGAGAAAGAGAGAGAGAGAAAGGGAGGGAGAGAAAAAGGGAAGGAGAGAGAGGGAGAAAGAGAAAGGGGGGAAGGGAGGGAGAGAGAAAGGGAGGGAGGGAAGGAAAAGAGAGAAAGGGAGAGGGAAATGGGGGAAGGTGGGAGGGAAAGAGGGAGAGAGGAAGAGAGGGAGAGGGAGAGTGGAGGAGGGAGGGGAAGGAATTTGATTAAATCACACACAGACACAGAGATGTGGAATTCTGATTTTTAATGATTTAGAGTCCAGCAATGATCTATTAACTATATTCTATATTCTGTTAACTATATTCTAATATTCTATTAACTAAATCCTATCCTATAGCTATATCCAGAAATATGCACAGAACCCTTCATTCACACATTGTCTGTCCTTGTCCACTGTGGTTCTCAGCTTTCCCCCTAATTATCTGATACAGTCATAGGTTCCTACAGACCATCTTTGACCCTTTATCTGATTTTTGATAATGCTGGAACTGGATGATTTCCACAAGTAAATCTTTTTTTAAAAACCTCTTATATTCTGTCTTAAAGTTGATATTAAGTGTCAGTTCCAAGGCAGAAGAGTGATAAGGGCTAGGCAGTTGGGGTTAAGTGACTTACTTAGGGTTGTACAGATTAAAAAAGTGTCTGATTTGAACACAGAACCTCCCACCTCCAGACTTGTCTTTCTATCTGCTAAGCCATCTCACTGCACCCACAAATAACTTTCACATAGACCTATAAACATGTACCCTATTTCCATAAAGTCCCCATATTTTTCCTTTTTTCAAATAGAATTAAATCACATTTGAATTTTCTCTTGCAACTAGCTACACAATGACTATATATTATGAAACTTCAGCTGCATAGATCCATTATTGATTAATTAATGAAGTGTCATTTTTACTTTGCAATCATTATTGCTAATATATCAGTTAGTTAAGCTCCTGTCTGCCACCAAAAAAAAAAACAAAAAAAAACACACAAAAAAAACTCCACAATGAAACCCCAAAAGCAAACACTTCCTGCTCTAATTTTTCTGACTTCCTGCAGGAACAATTGGGAAATCCATAATTGGAATGAAGAAGAAGAAGGATGAAACCAGTATTTATATAGTACCCGAAGGTGGCCAAGTGCTTTATAAATATTCACTTATAGGGCCTTCACAATAACCTTGTGAGATAAGTGCTAGTCTTACCCCTTTTCCAGATGAAGAAATTTGAGCAGACTTCAGAGATCCATCAAATGAGATAAAATGTGTACAGCATAGCGCCTGGCACACAGTAGGCACACATGGACACATGCTCATCCCATTCCCTTTTCCCCCACCTCAGGGAGAGTAAGTAGCTTGTCCTGGTCACACAGCTGGTAAGCCCAGGACGCAGGATCAAAACCCCAGATCCCCAGTGACCCCAAATCTCGCATTCTTTCCACTACACAACGGGTTAACTTTCAGAATTGAGAGCAGTTTTTCTCTTTCTGAGGTCTAAGAATGGAAGCCAGTCAGATGGACCAAATTTTTTTATTTTTTTAGAGGTTTCTAAAGTAGAAGCCTGCCATTTAGTCTTCTTTCCCAAGTGAGCCTTGGAGCTGACTAGAGGGCATGAAGACTCTTTGCATTCCATGTGGTGACCTTCCCGTGGCTTCTTACCAGAGTCTATCAGCTCATTTGTTCATGGGCTATCTGTGGGAAGCAAAGGGGGGACCCAAAGGCCTCCTAAGACAAGCCCTGCTAGCTCCTTCTGCTCCCATCAAATCATCTTTGACCCCCTGATTTTATTTACTTTAAAAATAAGAGGGATAATAATTGGTCTCAGGGGAAAAGCACCTTCATTGTCCTTTGGGAGTATGCTCAGTTTTTTGGTTTTTTTTTCCTTCTGGTCCTGCTTACATCTGCTGTGTGCTCTTAGCTTCAGTCTCAGAGGCCAGATTGTGTCTCTAATATAAATTGTGAACGCGCCTGAGGCCCAGGCTGACCAGAGCCTTCAGGTTCAATAAGGGAATGGATCCACTGGCCACCGTTACTCGTGTAGCATCACTCACTGCTGAGGCTTCTGGCCTATTGCGTGGGCACAGACAATAATTGCCTCTCAGTAGGTTTGAAAGTTTTCTCTTTGCTCCTCCTTGTAAGAGCCATGTTCATTCTTTGTGGACTACACCAGTGTGATAAAGCATGCCAGCACAAAGAGGAAACAGCCGCGAGCCTGACCTCCCTGCCATCTGCATCCCTGAACCTGCTGAATTCTTTTGGTTCTTAAGAGATTTCTCTGTCTCACAAGATCTGAACACTGTAACATGCATTCATTCATGGCATGGATGCCTACATTTTTCTGACCTGATGATCCATTTCAGGCAGGCTCAAAATTATATATATATATATATATATATAATTTAATATAATATTGGGCAGTTAGGCAGTGCAGCGGATAGAGTACTGGGTTTAGAATCAGAAAGACTCATCTTCTTGAGCTCAAATCTGGTTTCAGACTTTCTAGTGGTGTGACCCTGGTCAAGTCATTTAACTCAGCTTCAGTTTCTGTAAAATGAGCTGAAGAAGGAAATGGAAAACTATTCTAGTATCCTTGCCAAGAAAATCCCAACTAGGGTCATAGACATGACTGAAGTAGCTAATTAACAAAAATATTTGTGCATGTACATATATCTCCCATTTACAAGCTTTAATATAGACAAAAGAGTAACACAACAGCCTTTAGAGGGATTGAAGAATTCTTCTCCTGATTGCCTGGCAGGCATGTTATTGCCCCTGCTCTTCTGAAATACTCCACCCAAGACCAGGCTAGGAAGAACACTTCCATTAACACAGAAATAAAATATCTAAACTGGACCACAGAGGCAGGGTTAGTAGTTTTCCATCCAGTTTTCCACTTGGGTCTCTTCTACCATAGAAAAATAGATCAAGTCCGTCCCAATGCATCCATAGAGGGAATTTGGGGTCTCAAGTTACTCAATATTCCTGAAAGGATGCCCTCCTGATCTTGGGCAAGCTTGGGTTTTGTTGGAGTTTTATTTGTGTGTGTTTTTGAGTCTGGGTCTCCCTATCTTCCCCAAGCTATGATGGTCATGAATACCAACTGTTAAGGAAGCTTTACTCTTTGACTACATTTTTGGTTTTCTTGGCAAAGATGCTGGAATGGTTTGCCATTTTCTTCTCCAACTCATTTTATAGATGAGGAAACTGAGGGAAACAGGGATATGTGACTTGGCCAGAGTTACACAGCTAGGAAGTGTCAGAGGCCAGATTTGAACTTGGGAAGAGGAGTCTTCCCGACTCCAGGATAGGGGCTCTATTCACTGGGCCACCTAGCTGCCCACACATCTACTAAGTGTTAGGTACTATGCTAACCCTTGGATGATAATAACTCACATTTATATAGCAACTCAAGTTAGTTTTTAGCAACAATATATGGTAATAAGTTTATTGATTACAAACACAATAAGAATGGGGACTGGACCTGAAATTTCACTACTACAAGGACCAACACCTCTGCCACTTAGATTTGCCTAGAACACCCAGAGACTAAGTAAGTGATTAGCCCAAGTTAATATAGTCTGTATCAAAGGCAGGGTTTGAATCTAAGTTTTCCTGGCTTGCTGTCAGGCTCTCTAGATATTCAGCCACTCTGGTTTTCCATCTATACAATGGGGTTTATTTCAAAGAAAGCCCTAAAGTCAGAGAACTTGTAAAGAGAACTGTTTCTCCAAAACTTACATGTATTTCTTTCAATTTTACAGGAAACTATTGTCAAATGTGACCTAGATAATCATCAGAATAACTGTGGGTGTCCTATAATGCTCATGCAAGAAGTCCTGTAGTTGATAATAGCTGATATTTTATGGAACTTTAAGATTTACAACTTCCTTTTCCTAAAACAGCTGTTAGAGTTAGGTCATGTGATGACATCCCCGCCATTTTGTAGCTAAGGAAACAAGGCTCCAGAGGGATCATATAAAAATTACCCATCATCCCATCAATAGTAACATTGGAATGGGAAACCAGCTATCCTAGTTTGATATTCTTTCGTATACCTCCACCCCACATTACTTCCTTTACTACACCAGTTATCTCCTTAAAAAACAGCTCAAATGGGGGAAGCTAGAGCTCACAGTGAGTAGAATGCCAATCCTGGACCTGAGAGGACCTGGGTTCAAATGTGAATTCAGACTCTTCCTCGCTGTGTGACCCTGGGCAAGTTACTTAACCCTGGTTGCCTAGTCCTTACCCAGATGTTTGTTATTAGGAAAGAAGGTAGAGTTAAAATAAATATATAAATAAATGACTTACATGAAGTTGGGCTTTAAGGTTTACAAAGTGTCTTCCTCAGGGCAATCATGAAAGGCAAGTAGTGTATTATTAGCTTATTTTCCCATATCAAGATATTGAGGCTCAGATCTATGCCAAGGTGAGAGATTTGACTCCAAAAACTCGGGTTTTATGGCTCCAGTTCCAGCAATTTCCTCCTCTCTAGTCCCAGACAATGTGGGGGAGTGGGGTCAGAGGAAAGGCTGTTTTAAAAGTTCCAACATAATGTATTTTTTCATCCTTTTGGCTACAAGAAGGAACTGCTTCACGTTAAAGATTCCAGAAACCAATGAAGAGCAAATTCTGCTTAACTTGGCACTATGGTACCCGTGTCCCATTGCTACCTCCTTCTTGCATTTCCAAACAGCCAAGGAAGCCAGGGGGTGGGACAGGGAGGAGGAAGTGGGAGAGGGCAAAGGATGCGGCCAAAAAGAGGGCCACTCTCTGCCAACACCCATCGGAGGCACCCACTTAAAGATGTCTTTATTTGGGCACGAGGCAGGAGAAAAGGGGCTCTTTTTTCTCCCAGACCTTAATACACCAATAACAATCATCACTGTGAGTACAATCTTGAAACTCAAGGGTAACACGTATTATAGGTAACTTCATCTTTGGGGGATTATCCTCACATCCCAAGGTGTTATAAATCCCCCGAGTTATGATACTCCAGTTTGCAGCACCTTGACGCCAGGCAATCAAGACAGCTGAAATTAGACGCCTGCGCCACAGCCAAGGATTCTTTCACACAGGACAAAACTCCAGCTTTGGGGGGGGGGGGGGGGGGGAGGAGGGAGCTGGGAGGTGAGATGTTTCAGGAGAGGAGGAAAGGGATGGGAGACAATCTGCCTTGGACATTTGATACTGTGGTATGCCTCCCCGCCACCAGCTCGGGTATCCAAAGCCATGGCTTCTACTTCCCAGGCTCCAGCCTTCTAGGAACCTAAGAGCAGATCAGAGTGTGCTCATGTAGAAGTCTGACCTCTAGGTCACTCCTGGATTTCTCCACCAGCAGAATTTTGGGGCACAGAGCTGTGGCCCCAAATTACCCTGGGGCCAGTGCTATGGGTTCCACTCCCCATTCCCCACCTAAGGTATCTCTTATCATTCCATTGCAGACATAAATAAAGAAAAGCCCTCCAAGGTCATATAATTCAGTGATGTCAATCCCAAATAGAAACAGATCCCTGTGGGGAGCATATTGACTTAAAAAAACACACAAATTAACATTATCTAAGTTGTGTTAAAATGTTATATATTTTTATGTATTTTTGTACATGCATTATATATTTTTATTTGTTAAAAAACCACAAATTAACATTATCTAAATTGTGTTGAAATTTTATATCATTTGATGCATTTTTACATGCATTATATAGATTTTATTTATTAAAAATTACAAATTAACATTACCTAAGGTGTTGAAATTTTATATATTTTAATGTATTTTACATGCATTATATCTATTTTTATTTATTTAAAAACCACAAATTAGCATTATCTAAGTTGCATTGAAATTTTATACATTTTTATGTATTTTTGTATATGCATTATATATATTTTTTTTACTTACTCTGCATTTTAATGCATTTTTTAGTTTCCCAAATCCATTTTAATCTGGTTCCAGATGACATACATATGTATTATAAATTCTAATGCATTTTTGTACAAATATTATGTATTTTGTTAATCATTTTCCACTTTCATTTTAATCTGGATCCAAACTACATACATATGTATTATGCATTTTGTAAAGGGATTATGTATTATATGTCATGTGCAGCATATATGCATATGCATGTGCATATTCACATATATGTAGATATGTACACATATCCATACATAATTACTTATCATTATGTAATCATTTCTCAATTCCATTTTAATCTGCCTCTAGAAATCCAGAGACTGCTTATGGCCTGCAGGCAAAGGTTTGACATTTATAACAGTTAAAAAAAATTAAATCACAGAGAAAAAGTAACTTTCCCAACATCATACTGTCATGGGCATTATAACCCCCAAAACTCAGGCAAACTATTATCAGGGAAATTCCTTTGCTCTCTTACACCCTCTGACTCCCAACCCAAAACATCTGACCCTGAGAAGATTATCCTCCTTTGATTGTCCCATTGATTTGAGATGGACAAAGAGATCTGTCTTCCAAATCATGAGAACCACCCCTATGCCTTTGGGCAAACCTCCTCCCCAACCCCTTGCCCCAGAGTCACATCCTTATTGCTATAAAAGAATATAAAACCCCTAGAACTGAGGCATTCTGGGAGCAACCTCCCAGGTTGCTCCACTCATGCTGTCTTGCTTGCCAAAAATTCAACATTACTAATAAATCTCTCTTTACTTTTAAGTTAAATTTTGGAGTCTTGCATTCTTGCAAAAGGTATCCTTCCCAAACCCCAGGGGTACACCTCTGCATCCCACAACAATACAAGTAGCAAGAAGAGCCAATACAAATCCAGCTTCTTTGACTCTAAATCCAACACTCTAATATATGTGCTTTTCTACATCTGAGTGTTTAATTGGCTTAGCCCAGATTTTGTCACAAAAGCTGGCTTCTACTTATTTACAGGTTCCATTATGGTTTTAGTTTTGATTTTGGTAACCCTACATCTTTCTGTTTAGTAGCATTTCTGAGCACCTTATTTAAAAATATCAGCCTGACCTTGGGAAAATTAAGAAGAAAATTATTTTACATAACATCACAATTTAATATCAATTTCCACATACCCATCTAAAATTAAAATGTGTGATATACATCAATGTAGTGTATAATACTTATGTGAATAAGAATACGTAGTGAATAAGAATATATAACTAGTGAACATGTTCAAAAAAATAAACTCAGTATCACCTATTTTCTCTTTCATGTCTACATCTTTCCTGCCTATGAATTTTTTACATTTCTGTATCAGCTCTTTCCAATTGATGTCCTTAGTGTTCTTTTCTGATAAAATGTCATAAACAGCCCTTTGACACTCCACTTTCCCAGGTTCAACACCAAAAGACTCTGCCCTTCTTCAAGGAAGCACATAACTATTCTCCTTCCTAGAATCTGCAACTATTTGATTTCCCTTTTGTACTTGATAGAGATATATACTTCTCGACTGATGCTGCCTAGATGGCTTCTTAGAAGTATGGAAATGTTAGTTGCCGAACTAAGGGAGAAAAAAAATAAAGCAATCAAGAAGGAATATTCTCAAAATATGGCTCCAAACTCAATGCCCTCTGGACACATAATGCTCATTCTAACCCCAATGACTGCATATTCTATTCCTCTTATGCCTGAAACACCATTTCCCCCTTTTTTGCCTAAGTCTTAGTTATCCTTCAAAGCCCTTTGAAAGTCTCAACTCCTCTATGAAGCCTTTCCTAGTGTCCAGTCCACGTGATCTGTAGATATGGAAAATAACCAGTGCAAAGGCATAGACACTGAAGATGGAGGGTCCTGTTGGAGAAACTGCAAGAAAGGCATTGTTATTGGAATGTAGAATTTATGAAGAAGAGCAAAATGTTAAGACTGAAAAATTAGGGAGAAGCTAGGTTACCAAAAGCTCTAAATGCCAAAAAAAGGGAGTCTATATTTGATGAAGCAACAGGCAATCCCAGAAGCTCACTGAGCAGAAGAATGACATAGTCAGACCTTTTCTTCAGAAAAGTCACATTAGCCACTGAATATAAAATGAATTGGTGTGGGCAAGACTTGAAGCAGATGTGAATGTTAAAACTACTCCACCATACTCAGACTGTACTTTAGAAGATTTGATTTAGCTATCTCCTGATTTGTAACAATGGAGATACTTGGTCTAACAGAATCAGGTCTTGGGAACTCTACATTGCTACACACTACTTAGTTTAATGAGGTCAGGAAAGTCTGCACCCATTCTCAAGGATTAAGTATCTAAGAAGATGGCCTTCAACAGACATGTGCAGAAACAGCTGACAGACCCCTGGGCTGTCCTAAGCCAAGCTAAGCTAACATTGGTACAGATGAGATGCAGGAAAGTGATGTAAAACCATCTATATAGGGCACATGACTTCCTCTCTTCGATTTCTTTCCCCAGAGAGGCACCTCTGGCTGGTAGCATGCTAAGCGTTCCGACATTTTGGTGTGGTGGCAGCTATTTGTCTGGGTTTTGGCAGCGAGTTTGCCCTTGAGCTAATTCAGGTTCAGGCACCTTGGCTGAGCCCTCTTGGAGTTCAGGCTTATTCTTTCCTCTTTTACTCTCCAAAACCTTACCTTCATAAAGCCTCCAGCCTCTAATCTTCCCCCTGGCACAAGCCAGGCAGGAGAAATTCTAAACCCTTTCCTTATCCCTTCTTCTTAATTTCTTTCCACTATATTAATGAAATCACCATACATTTCCAGCTGACTTGGGTATTTTTTTTTATTTGGGATATCCATGGCGACCAATAATTAATATAGTTTAGGTCAAAATGCTAAAATTATCCTTTACACAAGGAGACCAACCAAAAGATATTACAAATTGTCTACATGAGAGGTGAGGAGGATCTGAACTATGATTATGGTTGTGTGAGTAAACAGAAAGATACACAAATGAAAGATGTCATTAATGTAGAAATAATAAGATAGGACAATGTGTTGGATATGTGGTAGGGATAAGAGTGTAGAGTTGAGAATAACACCAAGGTTGTGGGTCTGCATAACTAAGAGGATGGGATGACCACAGTTGTAATAGAGAAATTGGGAAGAAGGGAAGCTTTGGAGAAAGATAGTAAATTCTCTTCTGGACATGCTGAATTTGAGATGTCTATGAGATATATAAGAGGTAGTTGGTGATATAAGCTCAGGAGAAAGACTAGGGCTAGATATATAGATCTGGGAATCATCTATATGAGAAAAGAACTGATGAGATTACCAAGTGAGATGGACTAGAGAAGGGGTTCTGAAATTTTTGTGTCATGGATACAGCTGGCATTCTAGTGGAGCCTATCAAACCCTGTTCAGAATAATGTTTTTAAATGTATAAAACAAAATAGGTAAGAATTCAAAGAAAACCAATTACATTGAAATATAGTTATCAAAATATTTTTAAAAAACAAATTGATGGTTGGGTAGAGCCAAAATGGCAGAAAAAGGGCAGGGACTCAGATTCATCTGAGCTCTCCCAAATTCCCTTCTAACCAATAAAACAACACCTCAAAAAATTCTTGATCATCTGAACCAATAAAAGATTGAAATGAAACAATTTTCCTTCCCATTACAAGTTAGACAGTTACCTTCTTTTTCTTTTATTTTACTCATATTTTCAGCTTTTTGTTTTCATTGTTGTTGTTGTTGTTTGCCTGTGGATTGTAAGTTTGTGGAATCTCTCTTTCTGCTGGTTTACTGGATTAGGTAGACGGAGTTATTCTGCCCTGGGGTAAGTCTTTAAAAGTTTCTCTCCTCTGAGTAGTTCTTTTGTAAATGTAGCCCTCACCCTGGAATCCAAGTGTTGCCTATATGCTGGTTCTGGGGGTGTCTGCACTGCTGCAATAGAAGCCTGAGAGCACCCAGCACGCTATGAACCTCTGAACCTCACTCCCAGAGCCCGGTGCTTTAAGTGGTGAGTCTGAGGTGCTCCTCTGTTGGTGTGGCCCCCAACCCGGGATCCTGTAGTTGCCCACACCCTGGTTCTGAGTCTGCTGTGGTAGATGGAGGATTGGTCAACCTGTATTTTTCCCCATGCAGTTTTCCTTCCAGTTCCCACCCACCCCCATTGTGGAGCAGTTTCAGGCTTTCACTGCTACTCTGCCACTATCTTGCTTTGCCTTGCTATTACCCAGAACAATTTTGAAGGTCAACTAGAAAGATCCCTTTCACTGGAGTGAGAGCAGAACACAGTTCAGTGTAGGCATTGAGCTGGCAAACTATCACAGACCTTGGGAGGCAACTGAATTATTGACTTTAGTAACCAGGTTGGAAAACTGATCAGAAGGAGATTATAGGGAACTCTTGCCAGGACTGGGTGCAGGATTCTATTATGTTGTCTACATTCAGGAAGTACTAAAATGAGGAGAAGCACTAGCACAGCAGAGCTCCCAGATGTAGAGAAGAAGGGACATAGGACATAGTTTCAGGACAGAAGAGATTGCTTATGGTCACTCACAGATCAGAGCACAGACTAGGAAAGCAGTAGCCATACCTCTTTTTAGATCATATTACCTTGGAAGAACTCAAAATTATAGAGCCCCTAAACTAATTCTGAAAAATAATAGCATAAAAAACCTCATGCTTTGGATAGTATAGGCTCCACCCCAGGAGCAGAAGTCAACATTAACATAAAGTTCAAGGTAAAATAAACAGGCTGGAAAAATAATCAACCAACAAGAAAATGACCTGATTGTAGAAAGTTATTCTGGTGAAAGCGAAGAAGAGAACAATGTCAAAACAGAAAAAAATATGAATTGGTTTTAGTCCCAACAAGAATTCCTGGAAGAATTCAAAAAGGATTTTAAAAATCAAAAAAGCAAAGAAAATTGAGGGAAAAAAAATTGAACAATACAAGAGAATCATGAAAAAAGAGAAAACAGCTTGTTAAAGGAAACACAAAAAAAAATAGAAAAGGAAGTACAGAAATTCACTGAAGAAAAGAACTCTTAAAATAGAATTGGCCAAATGGAAAAGGAGGAACAAAAGCTGACTGAAGAAAATAATTTCTTAAAAATTAGAATTGGGCAAGTGGAAGCTAACAACTCCATGAGACATTAAGAAACAATCAAATCAAATCAAATCAAATCAAATGAATGAAAAAAATCAAAGAAAATATGAAATATCTCATTGGAATAACAACTGACCTGGAAAGGAGATCAAAAAAGATTATCACATTGTTATTGGACTGCCAGAAATGCATGATTTTTTTTTAAAAATAGCCTAAATAAATAATTAAATAAAATTAATTAATGGATCCCAGGCTAAAAATCCATGGTAAAGAGAGTTGAGAAATATTCATGATAGGAAGGTATGACACAGATAAAAAAAAATAGGCAAGGAAAATTGAAGATTGATTACATAGAGACAAGGAGGTTTTCCAAAGTCAAAACACACCATAAAGGCAACATATATTTTACTGTGGACATATATGTATAACAAAAACAGAAATTGGGCTAAGTAGAGAATAATGACTTTTTCTTAATGTCTTTTATTCCTTTTCAAATTCATTTGCATACTAAGTCAGAGAGCATCTTAGAAATGTCCTACCCTAAGTCAGGGACTTGTCTGAAACATAAGACTGTAATTTTTACCTAAATAAGGATTAGGAAAAGAAAATACTAGCCATGGGGATGTGGTGTCTCTGCCTAGCTATATTAAACTAGGACTACTTCTTCTGGAAGCCCTATGTGTGAAAGGTAATTTATATATGATGCTTTAAAAACATTAGAGGGATTTATAAATTTTAGTTATTGCTATTATACACTATAATTTTGCACTTCATTCTTGCCTATTTTCCCCAATGTGTCTTGTCTCTGGAAAGAGACCAACTGTGTGTACTTTGAAGGAAAAAAGGCATGCCTTATATTTCTTGATATCCCACCATAGTGCTTGAAGATTTAAGGGAATAGAAAGAAAGCAAGATTAGCAGTCAGAAACCAGAATTATGGTCCTGGTTCTGCTACTTACCAAGAGTGACCTTAGGCAAATCATCAAACTTTCTTTTTTAATATATTTCATTCTCCCATTTACATTTAATAATTTAAAGATATTTTCCAAAATTATAAAATCCACATTATCTCCCTCCTTCCCTAAGATAGTAAGTGATTTGATTTTATTTATACATTTTAATCATGCAAAACATATTTCCATATTGGACATGTCATAAAGAAAATATTCATATAAAACTAAAACCCCAAAATAAAAATACTCACAATAGAATGAAAAGTAGTAAGCACTGATGTGCATTCAGTTTCCATCAGTTATTTCTCTGGAGGAGGATAGCATTCTTGTTATAAGTCCTTCAGAATTGCCTTAGATGATCATATTGCCAAGAATATCTAAGTCTCACAGTTGATAATAGCACAATATTGTTATTGTGTACAGTGTCCTCCTGGTTCTGCTTATTTCACTCTACATCAGTTCATGTAGGTCTTTCCAACTTTTTTCTGAAATCATCCTGCTCATGAATTCTCAAAGTATAGTATTCCATCACCATCATATATATACCACGATTTGTCAGCCATTCTCTAATTGGTGGGCATCTGATCAATTTCCAGTTCTTTGCCACCACAAAAAGAGTTGCTATGAATATTTTTGTACAAGTTCCCCCCTTTTTTATCTCTTTGGAATACAGACATAGTAGTGGTATTACAGGATCAAAGGGTTTGCACAGTTTTATACTCCTTGGGCATAATTCCAAATTGCCCTCCAGAATGATTGGATCAGTTCACAACTCCACCAGCAACAAACCAATATCCCAATTTTGCAACATCCCCATCAACATTTATCACTTTGCTGTCACATTAGCTAATCTGATAGGTGTGAAGTGGTACTTCAGAATTGTTTAATTTACATTTCTGTAATCTATAGTGATTTATAGTTTTTTCATATTATTATAGATTTGAGTTCTTCATCTGAAAACTGCTTGTTCATATTCTTTGACTATTTGTCAGTTGAGGAATGATTTGGGATTCTTATACATTTGACTCATTTCTTTATATATTTCAAAAATGAGACCTTCATCAGAGAAATTTGCTGTAAAATCCCCCCACCCCCAGTTTATAGTTTCCCTTCTATCTTGGTTGTACTGGATTTACTTGTACAGACACTTTAATATAATCAAAATTATTCATTTGACTGTTATGCAATTTGGTGCATACATATTGAGTACTGATATTTCCTTATTGTCTATACTGCCTTTTATCAGGATATAATTACCTTCCCTATCTCTTTTAACTAGATGTATTTTTACTTTGGCTTTGTCAGATATCATGATTGCAACTCCTGCCTTCTTTTTATCAGTTGATGCCCAGTAGATTTGGCTTCATTCTCTTACTTTTACTCTATGCATGACTACTTTCCTCATGTGTGCTTTTGCAGACAGTATATGGTAGGGTTTGGGATTCTAATTCCCTCTGCTATTCGCTTGCATTTTATGGGTGAGTTCATTCAATTCACATTCATAGTTATGATTGCCAGCTGTGTATTTCCCAGCATTTTGATTTTTACTCTTGGTCCTGCCTTTTCTTCTTTCACTATTTCCTTCTGCACCAATGTTTTAAATCAGTCCCCCTAATTCCCACCCTTATTTTACTTCCCTTTCTATCCCCCTCCCTTCTTATTCCCATCTTATTTTCTTTACAGTCTTTTTAAACTACCCCCCACCCTCTCCCTCCCTTGTACTGCTTCCCTCCCCACCAGTCCATTTGTTACCCTTCTACTTCCCTATAGGGCACAGATCAATTCTCTGCCCCAATGGATTTGATTGTTCTTCCCTCTTTGAGTCAATTTCAATTCACGTAAGAGTTAAGTATTTCTTATCTCCAACATCTTTAACCTTCCAATGCATTGATGTTCTCCCCCCCACTTGCCATAAGCTTCTTTGTGACATATAAATTTGCCCCTTTTGTTTCTTTTCCCATTTCTTTTAGTACTAACCTCTTTTTTTAGCTCTAGTTGTATATATATATATATATATATATATATATATATATATATATACATATATATACATATATTTGTATTTATGCATACATATATCTGTATACATATTTATGTCTTGGCATTTCATCCTATACAGTTTGTCACTGTTCCCTCTAAGTGTAATTCTTCTAGCTGCCCAGTGATAATACAATTTTTAAGTTACCAATGACCTCTTTTCTTATAGGGATACATATCATTTTAACTTATTGGGTCTCTTAAAAAAAAAAGGTGTTTTTTGTTTTGTTTTTCTTTTTTCCCCTCTTTCTTAATTACCTTTTGATGATTCTCTTGAGTTCTGTGCTTGGGCATCAAGTTCTCTGTTCAGGTCTGGTCTTTTCTTTACAAATGCTTGGAATTTTTCTATTTTGTTAAATGACCATACTTTCTCCTTTAAGAATATAGTCAGTTTTGCTGGTAATTGATTCTTGGTTGTAGACCTAGTTCCCTTGCTTTCTGGAACATCATATTCCATGCCTTTCAGTCCTTCAGTGTAGATGCAGCCAGATCTTGTGTTATCCTCACTGTGATTCCATTGTATCTGAATGACTTCTTAGCAGCTTGTAATATTTTTTCCTTGGTCTAATAGTTCTTGAATTTGGCTCTAACATTCCTAGGTGTTGTCAGTTGGGGATAAAGTATAGGAGGTGATCTGTGGATTCTTTCAATCTCCACTCTTCCCTCTTGTTTCAGAATTTCAGGGCAGTTTTCTTAGATAATTTTCTGTAGTATGATGTCCATGATTTTTCTTTTGTCATGGTCTTCTGGTAGACCAATGATTCTTAAGTTGTCTCTTCTGGAATGATTTTCTAAATCTTCTGTTTTGTGAATGAGGTGCTTCATATTTTCCTTAATTTTTTCATTCTTTTGATTTTGTTTTATAGTGTCCTGATGCCTTGTGAAGTCACTTGCTTCTAATTGTTGTATTCTGGTTTTTAAAGACTGGATTTCATCCCTGGACTTTTGGTCATCCTTCTCCTTCTGATCTTTCATCTCCTTTGCCTCATTTTCAAACTGATTAATTTTTGCTTTCAAGACACTGTTTTCTTTTTTCAGATGACTTATCTTGCTTTATAAATTCTTTCCCCAATTGTCTTCAGTCTCTCTTAATTGTGTTTTGAATTGTATTTTGAGCTCTTCCAAAACCTGTATCCAATTTACTGGAGTTTCTGTTTTTGTTTTTTTTTTTTTTTGCTTGCTGTTCCTTCATCCTTCTCTTTTCCATTTGCTCTTTGTTCATTGCCTGGATAGAAGCTGTCAATTGTAATTTCTTTTTCCTTTTTCTGTTGTTTGCTCATATTTACCCCTTCTTTACTTCCTGTAATCACCTGTGCTTTTGCTCCTTTCATTTTGTGTTGGATCTCTGGTTTTGGTCTTTTCTGTCAGCCTTCACCCTTGGAACATAGTCAGCAAATCTCTCAGAGCAGTCTGTGGGGGAGGGAGGAGGGGTGTTGTAGCTTGAGCTTCCTGGTCCTCTTAAGGCTTTGATGGGATTAAGCCTAGTTGAGTTGAAAAGCTGAATATACCCTGAGGCCAAAACCTAGGGAAAGGGTGGGGAAATATGGAGTGTCTCAGCTGCTGTAACTAGGCTGCCCACTCTGCACTTCTTCTCCAACTGCTTCTGCACTGCCTGTGTTTGATGCTCTGAGCCTGGCATAGCTTTGCCCACAAGGTACTCACTCCAGACCAGCACCCTTACCTGCCCAGAGGTTCCAGCTACTGCTGGAGGTTCAGCACTCTAGGTGGGGTAGGGGTCCTGGGACCTTCCTTCTTCCTTCCCCTTAAACCATGAGTGTTCTCAAATTCAGGCTTTTGGGGAGCATACCTTTTAAGTTGAGTCTAGCAGGTAGGTTCTTTGGTTCTTTCCTGTTGTTAACTTTGATTTTCAGTCCCCTAGGAGTATTTAGTTTGTAATCAGTAAGGAAGGGTTTTCAGAGGTCTGAACTTTCACTGCCTCTATGCTGCCATCTTGACCAAATGCCTATCTTTTATTTTTAATAACACCACTCTAAGTATTTTTATTAGTTCAAAATTTTTCTTACTTTTAATTTTATTAATGTCTCTTTTGATTTTCAGAATTTCCAATGTAGTGTTTAATTGAATATTTTTAATTTGTTCTTTTTCTAGATTTTTTATTTGCAGGCACAATTCATTGATGTGCTTTATTTTGTGTTTTTTAATTGATATAAACATTTAGTAAAATAAATTTTCCCTATGTAATAGTTTGGTTGTATCCTATTAATTTTGACCATATTTTTCATTGAAAGAACATAGTCAGTTTTGATGGGTAGGTGATTCTTGCTTGTATAACTTTCAAGTAGTCCAATAATTCTTAGATTGTTTCTCCTTGATCTATTTTCCATGTCAGTTGTTTTTTCCCTGAGATATTTCATATTTTCTTTTTTTTTCATTGTTTTGATTTTGTTTCATTGTTTCTTGGTTTCACACAACATCATTAAGTTCTATTTGCCCAATTTTAATTTTTAAAGAATTATTTTCAATACCCCTTCCGGTCAAGATGGCCTCTTAGAGAAAGCTAAAGTTCGGAGCTCCAGAAACCCTTCCTTACCGATCTCAAACGGAATGCTCCTAGGGCATCGAAATTCAAAACAAACAGCAGAATAGACCCCGGAAACATGCCTCCTGGACCTGGATCAAAAGGTATGGCCCCCCAAGAGTTGGAGCCCAAGATCACTTGGATCTAAGGGGAAGGCAAAGGGAAGGTCCCAGGACCCATCCCCCCCCCCAACCCAGAGTGCTGAGTTCGAGGCAGCAGCAGGAACCTCAGGGCAGGCAGGGGGGCCTCAGGAGCCGGCTGTTCTGAGGGCCACCCCCTGAAAATGACCTGAGCCAGTCTCGGGGGCACCCAGACAGCAGGGAGGCAGAGAGAGACGGGGGGGGGGGGAGCCTGTAGCCCCCTGACCAGAACCTTCCATCTGGGTCTCACTGAAGGTCCCTGCCTGAGGGCATACTCAGTCTGAGGTTAATCCTATCAACAGCCCTCAGAGCTCCAGGAAGCCACAGCACCTCCCCCCTCAGAGTGCAGGGTTGTTTGAAATAACATTAACCCTCAGGGCTGGCAAAAGGGCCTCGGAGCTGAAGGCCAAATCCTGAAAACAACCTGACCCAGTCGAGGGGGCACCCAGATAGCAGGGAAACAGAGAGAGACAGGAGGAACCTATAGCCCCCTGACCAGATCCTTCCATCTGAGTCTCACTGAAGGTCCTTTCCTGAGGGTATACTCAGTCTGAGGTGCACAGAAACAAGGGCCAAGCCATAGAACGGATAATCTGCCTAGGGCTAAAACCTCTGAACGCCAGACAAAGATAAGAAAAGCTAATCCTCCCCGCTCAGATAGAGATGGCAAACTCCACAGAAGCACAAAAAACCCAAAATTCCAAAAAAAACAAGAAGAAGGGGGTGACTTTGGAAACATTTTATGGAGCAAAAATACAAAACACAGAAGAGATAGAAGAGGAAACACAAGCAAATTCTCTGAAACCTTCCAAAGGAAATGGAAACTCTCCACAAACCCATGAAGAATATGAATCATAAATGATCAAAAAGATGGAAGCCTTCTGGGAGGAAAAATGGGAAATAATGCAAAAGAAATTCATGCATCTACAAAACCAGTTTGACCAAACTGAAAAGGAAAACCAGGCTTTAAAGCAAGAACTAATAAAGCAAAGCCAAAAGACCAAGAAATTAGAAGAGAACATAAAATATCTCACTGACAAGATTTGGAAAATAGAGGGAGAAGAGATAATTTAAGAATAATTGGACTTCCAGAAAATCCAGAAATAAACACCAAACTCGACATTGTAATACAAGATATAATCAAAGAAAATTGCCCAGAGATTCTAGAACAAGGGGGCAATACAGCCACTGACAGAGCTCACAGAACACCCTCTACACTAAACCCCCAAAAGACAACTCCCAGGAATGTAATTGCCAAATTCCAAAGCTCTCAAACAAAAGAAAAAATCCTACAAGAAGCCAGAAAAAGACACTTTAGATATAAAGGAATGCCAATCAGGATCACACAAGACCTTGTAAGTTCTACTCTGAATGATCGTAAGGCATGGAACATGATCATCAGAAAGGCAAGAGAGCTGGGTCTTCAACCAAGAATCAGCTACCCAGCAAAACTGACTATATACTTCCAAGGGAAAGTATGGACATTCAACAAAATAGAAGATTTCCAAGTTTTTGCAAAGAAAAGACCAGAGCTCTGTGGAAAGTTCGATATCAAAAAACAAAGAGCATGGAATACCTGAAAAGGTAAATATGAAGGAAAGGGAAAAGGAGAAAAATGTTATCTTCTTCTTTTATTCAAACTCTCTTCTATAAGGACTACATTTATATCAATCTATGTATACTAACATGTGGGGAAAATGTAATGTGTAAATAGGGGGAAAAGAAAGACCAAATAGAACAATCTTTCTCACACAAAGATTCACATGGGAAGGGGAGGGGAAGAAAACTCCTATAAGAAGGAGAGGAAGAGAGGGTTTTTTACTTAAACCTTAATCTCAGGGAAATCAACTCTGAGAGGGAAAAACATCCAGATCCATTGGGATCTTGAATTCTATCTTACCCAACAAGGGTAGGGAAAAGGGAAAACCAAGGGGGGGAGGGGGAGAGGGAAAACAAAAAGGGAGAAAAAGAGAGGGGGGAGGGGGAGGGAACAAAAAGGGAGGGACTAAAAAGGGAAACATCAAGGGAGGGGACAAGGGGGACTGATTCAAAGTAAATCACTGGACTAAAAGGTAGAGCCGAAGAAGAAAAGGTTAAAATTAGGGAAGGATATCAAAATGCCAGGGAATCCACAAATGACAGTCATAACTTTGAACGTGAATGGGATGAACTCACCCATAAAATGTAGACGAATAGCAGAATGGATTAGAATCCAAAACCCTACCATATGTTGTCTTCAAGAAACACACATGAGGCGGGTTGACACCCACAAGGTCAGAATTAAAGGATGGAGTAAGACCTTCTGGGCCTCAACTGATAGAAAGAAGGCAGGAGTGGTAATCATGATGTCTGATAAAGCCAAAGCAAAAATAGACCTGATCAAAAGGGATAGGGAATGTAATTATATTTTGTTAAAAGGGACTTTAGATAATGAGGAAATATCATTAATCAACATGTATGCACCAAATAATATAGCACCCAAATTTCTAATGGAGAAACTAGGAGAATTGAAGGAAGAAATAGACAGTAAAACCATATTAGTGGGAGACTTAAACCAACCATTATCAAATTTAGATAAATCAAATCAAAAAATAAATAATAAAGAGGTAAAAGAAGTGAATGAAACCTTAGAAAAATTAGAATTAATAGACATATGGAGAAAAATAAATAGGGATAAAAAGGAATACACCTTCTTCTCAGCACCACATGACACATTCACAACAATTGACCATACATTAGGTCACAGAAACATAGCACACAAATGCAGAAAAGCAAAAATAATGAATGCAGCCTTCTCAGATCACAAGGCAATAAAAATAATGATCAGTAATGGTACATGGAAAACCAAATCAAAAACTAATTGGAAATTAAACAATATGATACTCCAAAATTGTTTAGTTAGAGAAGAAAACATAGAAACAAAAACAATTAACAATTTCATCAAGGAAAATGAGACATCCTTTCAAACCTTTTGGGATGCAGCCAAAGCGGTAATCAGAGGTAAATTCATATCCCTGAGTGCATATATCAACAAACTAGGGAGAGCAGAGACCAATCAATTGGAAATGCAAATAAAAAAACTCAAAAACGATCAAATTAAACCCCCCCAGCAGAAAACCAAACTAGAAATCCTAAAAATTAAGGGAGAAATTAATAAAATTGAAAGTGATAGAACTATTGATTTAATAAATAAGACAAGAAGCTGTTACTTTGAAAAAACAAACAAAATAGACAAAGTACTGGTCAATCTAATTAAAAAAAGGAAGGAAGAAAAGCAAATTAACAGCATTAAAGATGAAAAGGGGGACAGCACCTCTGATGAAGAGGAAATTAAGGCAATCATTAGAAATTACTTTGCCCAATTATATAGCAATAAATATACCAATTTAGGTGATATGGATGAATATATACAAAAATACAAACTTCCTAGACTAACAGAAGAAGAAATAGAATTCTTAAATAATCCCATATCAGAAAATGAAATCCAACAAGCCATCAAAGAACTTCCTAAGAAAAAATCCCCAGGTCCTGATGGATTCACCAGTGAATTCTATCAAACATTCAGAGAACAGTTAATCCCAATACTATACAAACTATTTGACATAATAAGCAAAGAGGGAGTTCTACCAAACTCCTTTTATGACACAAACATGGTACTGATTCCAAAACCAGGCAGGTCAAAAACAGAGAAAGAAAACTATAGGCCAATCTCCCTAATGAATATAGATGCAAAAATCTTAAATAGGATACTAGCAAAAAGACTCCAGCAAGTGATCAGAAGGGTCATCCACCATCATCAAGTAGGATTTATACCAGGGATGCAGGGCTGGTTCAATATTAGGAAAACCATACACATAATTGACCACATCAATAAGCAAACCAACAAGAACCACATGATTATCTCAATAGACTCAGAAAAAGCCTTTGATAAAATACAATACCCATTCCTATTAAAAACACTAGAAAGCATAGGAATAGAAGGGTCATTCCTTAAAATAATAAACATTATATATCTAAAACCATCAGCTAATATCATCTGCAATGGGGATAAACTAGATGCATTCCCAATAAGATCAGGAGTGAAACAAGGATGCCCATTATCACCTCTACTATTTGACATTGTACTAGAAACACTAGCAGTAGCAATTAGGGAAGAAAAAGAAATTGAAGGCATCAAAATAGGCAAGGAGGAGACCGTTATCACTCTTTGCAGATGACATGATGGTCTACTTAAAGAATCCTAGAGATTCAACCAAAAAGCTAATTGAAATAATTGACAACTTTAGCAAAGTTGCAGGATACAAAATAAACCCACATAAATCATCAGCTTTTCTATATATCTCCAACACAGCTCAGCAGCAAGAACTAGAAAGAGAAATCCCATTCAAAATCACCTTAGACAAAATAAACCTAGGAATCTACCTCCCAAGACAAACACAGGAACTATATGAACACAACTACAAAACACTCGCCACACAACTAAAACTAGACTTGAGCAATTGGAAAAACATTAACTGCTCATGGATAGGACAAGCCAATATAATAAAAATGACCATCCTACACAAACTTATTTATCTATTTAGTGCCATACCCATTGAACTTCCAAAATATTTCTTTACTTATTTAGAAAAAACCATAACAAAATTCATCTGGAATAACAAAAGATCAAGGATATCCAGGGAAATAATGAAAAAAAAAAACACATATGATGGGGGCCTTGCAATAACAGACCATAAACTATGTTACAAAGCAGCAGTCATTGAAACAATTTGGTACTGGCTAAGAGACAGAAAGGAAGATCAATGGAATAGACTGGGGGAAAGCAACCTCAGCAAGACAGTATATGATAAACCCAAAGATCCCAGCTTTTGGGACAAAAATCCACTATTCGATAAAAACTCCTGGGAAAACTGGAAGACAGTGTGAGAGAGATTAGGCATGGATCAACACCTCACACCCTACACCAAGATAATTCAAAATTGGTGAATGACTTAAACATAAAGAAGGAAACCATAAGTAAATTGGGTAAACACAGAATAGTATACATGTTAGACCTTTGGGAGGGCAAAGACTTTAAAACCAAGCAAGACATAGAAAGAATCACAAAATATAAAATAAATAATTTTGACTACATCAAATTAAAAAGCTTTAGTACAAACAAAACCAATGTAACTAAAATCAGAAGGAAAACAACAAATTGGGGGAAAATCTTCATAGAAACCTCTGCCAAAGGTTTAATTACTCAAATTTATAAAGAGCTAAATCAATTGTTCAAAAAAATCAAGCCATTCTCCAATTGATAAATGGGCAAGGGACATGGATAGGCAGTTTTCAGATAAAGAAATCAAAACTATTAATAAGCACATGAAGAAGTGTTCTAAATCTCTTATAATCAGAGAGATGCAAATCAAAACAACTCTGAGGTATCACCTCACACCAAGAAGATTGGCTAACATGATAGCAGAGGAAAGTAATGAATGCTGGAGGGGATGTGGCAAAGTAGGGACATTAATTCATTGCTGGTGGAGTTGTGAACTGATCCAACCATTCTGGAGGGCAATTTGGAACTATGCCCAAAGGGCAATAAAAGAATATCTACCCTTTGATCCAGCCATAGCACTGCTGGGTCTGTACCCCAAAGAGATAATAAGGAAAAAGACTTGTACAAGAATATTCATAGCTGCACTCTTTGTGGTGGCCAAAAATTTGAAAACAAGGGCATGCCCATCAATTGGGGAATGGCTGAGCAAATTGTGGTATATGTTGGTGATGGAATACTATTATGCTAAAGGGAATAATAAAGTGGAGGAATTCCATGGAGACTGGAATGACCTCCAGGAAATGATGCAGAGCGAGAGGAGCAGAACCAGGAGAACATTGTACACAGAAACTAATACACTGTGAATGGACTTCTCAATTAGTGGCGGTGTAATGTCCCTGAACAATCTGCAGGGATCCAGCAGAAAAAACACCATTCATAAGCAGAGGATAAACTGTGGGAGTAGAAACACCGAGGAAAAGCAACTGCCTGACTACAGTGGTTGAGGGGACATGACAGAGGAGAGACTCTAAAGGAAACCCTAATGCAAATATTAACAACATAGCAATGGGTTTGAATCAAGAACACATGTAACACCCAGTGGAATCATGCGGCGACTACGGGGGTTAGGGGGAGGAAAAGAAAATGATCTTTGTCTTTAATGAATAATACTTGGAAATGATCAAATAAAATATAAAATTAAAAAAAATTAAATTAAAAAAACATTGTAAAAAAAAAGAATTATTTTCTTCCATGATCTTTTGATTCTCCTTTTCCATTTGATCCATTCTGCTTTTCATGGAACTCTTTACATCACTGGATTGTTTTACATCTTTGTCCAGTAGGCAAATTCTGCCTTTTTAAAAACTCTTTTCTTCAATGGATTTTTGTGCTTCCTTTTCCAGTTATCCAATTTTGTTTTATAAAATTGTTATTTTCTCGTTTCATTACTTACATTCCTTTTCCCTATTTTTCTTCCACTTTTCTTATTTGATTTTTAATTCCTTTTTGAGCTATTACTGTGTCTGAGACCAATTTCCATTTTTCTTTGAAGTTTTGCATGTAGCCGCTTTGATCTTATTGTCCCCTTCTGAATTTGTGTCTTGCTTTTCCTTGTCTCCATAATATTTTTATAATTAGGTGGCTTTTAAAAAATGTTTACTCATTTCCCCAACCTTTTTCTTGACTTTTATTTTTATCTTAAGATGGGCTATATTCCCAGGGTGGTGGAGGAACTTTCCCAAACTTCAGTATTTTCTTGCTGCTACCCTCAGATCTAGTTCTGAGTCTCTACAAGTTTCAGTTATTTTAATGCTGTATGACTGTCTACTGGCTGAGAGCTCTGGAGGCCTCCCACAGTGCTAATTAAATTTCCCTCAGGTCTTGCTGTTGACTTGCATGCTCAGGCACATTGTAAGGGCTCGGAGTGATCAGACCTCATCGCTGGTTTGCACTCGGGCTAGTAGTCCCACCATAGGCTTAGACAAAATAAGTGCACTGCATCTCCCTTGTGCTATAGCTCAGGGCCTCACAAGGGGTTTGTGCTGGGACTTCAAACTTTGAAGGATAGGCATGGAGGTATTCTGCTATTGGGTTAGGTATAGTCTTAGGGTCTCACTACTGACCTGGGTTCAGTAACTCAAGGAGTGAGCAGTGGAGGAACCTTGCTGTTGGACTTCATTGGGCTCATTGGTATACCCTTGCTGCAGACTCTGATTCTCTCTCATCCTGGTGAAATAGTTCTCTCCCTATCTTCTAAGTTGTCTTCTGCAGTTTCAGGGTCCCATTTGAAAACATGGAAAATAATACTTTCCCTTGACAAGGTTGTTGTGAAGACCCAAGGAGGCACTGTGTGAGAAAGAATTTTGCAAATTAAATATAAATTTAAATACAAAGTCCTGGAAAACTGAAAACAATTATATAACAATAACAGCCATTTAATAAACATTTGGTTGATTGACATGGCCCTGGGAGACGAGAATGGTTGAGTTAGTCAATGAAACTCTGTAAAGATAACAAAATTTCTCATCCTGTCAACAGATTCTGGTGAGAAACTTTGATGTTTTCAAGGATACTTTAATGAATCTTTGAGTTCATCAATTGTAGTCAGTCAATAAATATTTATTAAGAATATATTCTATACTGGCACTGTGCTAACTTCTAGATTAATGTAAGCATTCTTTCCATTTGTATAGAATATAGTTCATCCACACCTTCTTTTATATGGTTCTAATCTGTGCCCTCCTATAATCTACTGAAAGAGATTTACCCAAGTCATTCAGTTAGCAAGCATTTATTAAGCATTTACTATATATCAGGCACCATGATAATGTTGGGAATACCAAAAAAAGACCGCCAAAGTGTGTTCAATGGGGAAGACAACATGCACACAATTATATATAAACAAAATTATACACACACATATACATATATATATGAACATATATATGAAATAAATTGGAGGGTTTTTTAAAAGATGAAAAGGTAGGAGAAGACCAGGTTATGAAAATATTTGAATGCCAGAAAACTGCATACTTAATCCCATTGTTTATCCTTCATTTCAAAGAGGACTAATGAAATCCCAAAGTGATGTCTTGATTCTCCTAGGAATTAGATTTAAATGCAGCAGAGTTGCACAAAGTCATCAGCCTTACTCTCTCTTCCAGAATCATGAAATTCTAGCAGCATGACAAAATTCAGGACAATCAGAGATAGCCAGGGATGCAATGAAAAACTCTTTGATGTCTGATCAAACTCTAAGTTGCTCTACAATACCTTATTTAGTTACTTTTGTGTCCATTTTACCAGATAAAGTCTTCCCACTCATTGGATAGACATCCCCCTAACTCATGGATGTGAATAAGGGTAGCAGAAAGGCGAAATACAGTGATAACTCAAGTATAACACACTTAGTTTTGAAGCAAGATTTTCCTCCAGGGTTCTCCATCCATTATACCAAAGTTTGCTACATGACCAGTGTTTGCTTTTTTGTTCATATGTTTCTTTCTTCTTTACAACAATTCTGGTTACATGTTGCAGCCTAACCATGTTCATTATGTGTTGCTCAGTGGCCCTATAGATGACATTAACTCTCCAGTGATGGTGATAATCCCTGAATGACAGGGAGTACAGTGTGTGATTAGAATATTAGAATAAATTGAATAGATAGATGTAGATATAGATATAGATATAGATATAGATATAGATATAGATATAGATATAGATATAGATATAGACAGATATGGAATATTAAAATTAGAAACAAACCGGAGATAACATCACTAGAACTATACTGGTCATGCTGAGAGCTAAGATGGTAGAGTAAATCAAGATCATTCCTGATCCACACACACACATGTGCAAAAAGAAAACAACTCAGTCCATGAAACAAAAGGGAATGGCTAACATGAAGTACTGAATATACATGGTCAAACAACTGGAAAGTTCCCCAGAGCAAGCCAGCAGGGAAACCTCCTTAACAAATACACCATGAGAAACAAAGGCAGTCAGGCCTATTCCCAGTACAAGAGAAGAATACTATGTAAGCTTGGAGCAGTGCACCCTCCACCCCAGAAACCAAAAAGTTCCTCAACAGATAGATAAGGTAATGGGGTAGGGGCAAGGGGAAACAACCAGAAAAATGAGCAAAAGACAAAAAAAGCCCTCTCTGACCCTAGAAAGTTACATTAGTGACAGAAAAGACAAAAATATGAACTTAGAAGAGGACAACAATGCAAAAATGGAAAAATGTGAAGGGTCAGATAAAAGTGTGAAATAGTGTTAGAACCCATGAAAGAACTTGAAAAGAAGTTTAAAAAAAAAGAACTGACAAAAAAAATCTCAATATCTAGGTAAAATTTCTCTGAAGAAATCAACCCTCTAAAAATTAAAATAAACCAAAAGGAAAGGAGGGTACAAAAATATACTGAAGAAAACAATTTCCTAAACGATAGAATGGATCACATGGAAATGGAAGCCAAAAAAAAAAATACTGAAGAAAATCTCTTTAAAGTCTAATATTAGCCAAATGGAAAAGGAGCACAAAAACTCAAGAAAGAAAATACCTTTTTAAAATTCAAACAGAAGCTAATGAAACCATAAAACATTAGGAACAAGAAGACAAAAATCAAAAACATGAAAAAAATTGAGGAAAATCTAAAATATCTCACTGGTAAAACAATTGACCTGGAAAATAGTTTCAAATGGGATAATCTAAGAATCATCTGAATACCTGAAAGCTACAATCAAAATAAGAGCCTGGACACCATACTATAAGAAATCATCAGGGAAAACTGACTTGATATCCTCAAACAACAGTGAAAAATTCCAGAATTCCCAGGCCAAGAACAAAATGCTACACGCAGCCAGAAGGAAATAATACAAATATCACAGAGGCACAGTCAGGATTAATGTAAAAGATTTTACATTAAAAAACTGGAAGGCAAAAAATATTGTACTCAAAAAAGCAAAGGATCCAGGACTACAACTAAAATGAAATACTCAGCAAAACAGAGCATAATCATCTAGGAGAAAAAAAATGATGTCCAGCAAAATAAAGGAAATTCAGACTTTTTTGACTAAAAAAAATTTATGAGCAAATATGATACTCAAGAGAAGCATAAAAAGGAAAAAGTGAAATCTTAGGGGTTTTGATAAGGATGAATTGTGTATATTCATACCTGGGAATATGACAATTGAAATAATTATATATCTATGATACCTGAAAAAGGTAAAGTACTTAAAGTATGAAAGATACCTAAAGTACCTAAGATACTTAGGAGCTCTGTCACTCTGAGGGCAATGAAAAGGAGTATGCATAGAAAGAAAGAAGGAAGTTAAATAAGATGGACTGATACAAATTCCCCCCAAAAGAGGGATGGGATAGGGAACACATGGGGAAAAGAGAAAAGGAGAGACAGAAGAGAGTAAATTACCTCTCATTAAGAGGTTCCTAAGGAACAAATACAGAGAAGGAGAAGGGGGGGGGGGGGCAGGAGGTAGACTATGCTGTTGAACCTTTCTGTCATCAGAATTGCTCAAAGTGGAAATGAATCCCTCACTCAGCCAACTATAGAAATCTACCTTAACCTACAGGGAAATAGGTGAAAAAAAGAAGGAGGTGATGGTCAAAAAGGAAGGTAAACTGGGTGAGGCAGTCATTGAAAACAAAATGTCTGGGAACAGGGAAGGTTAAAAGGAAAGAGAGAAGAGCAAACAGAGAAAATAAGATGGAGGAAAACATACAATAAGTAATCATAAATATGAATGGGAATGGGATAAATTTACCCACAAAAGAGAAAAGAATTGAAGAGTGGATTAAAAACCAGAATACCATAATATGCTGTCTACTAGAAACACATTTAAAATTGGGAAACACAAAAGTAAGAGGCTGGAGCAGAATCTACTATGCCTCAGATAAAGTAAAAAAAAAAAGCAGGAATAACAATCATGATCTCATAAGGAAAAGTAAAAATTGATCTAAAGATCTAAGGAATAATTTACATTATGAAAGTACCATAGACAATGAAACAATATTAATATTAGACATAGACAGTAAGCTGCTACTAGTAGAAGACTTCAGCATTCCCCTTACAAATGTAGATAAATCCAAGCAAAAAATAAATAAGAAAGAAGTTAAGGAGATAAAGAGAACTTTAGAAAAGCTTCATATTATATACCTCTCTGGAAAAGACTAAATGAAAATAAAAAGGAATACACCTTATTCTCAGCAGTATATGGCACCTTTATAAAAACCAACCACATAATAGGGCACAAAAAACACTAATCCAAATATAGAAAGAAGAAATCTTAAATGCTTACTTTTCAGAGCATAATGAAATTAAAAATTACACTCAACAAAGAACAGCAGAAAGAAAGATTAAAAATTAATTGAAAACTAAACAATTTTATCCTAAGGAACAAACAGGTCAAAGAACAAATCATAGAAATAATCAACAATTTTATTAAAGAAAAATGACAGTGAGTAGAAAACATATCAAAATTTATGGCTTGCGGGCAAAGTGATACTTAGAGAGAAATTCATATCTCTTTAGAGCTAACATCAATAAATTAGAGAAAGAGCAGATCAATTAATTATTCATGCTACCAAAAAAACTAGAAAAAGAACAAATTAAAATCTCCAATTAAGCACCAAATTAAAAATCTTAAAAATCAAGGGAGAGATTAATGAAATTGAAAGTAAAAAAGAAACACTAAACTAATAAATAAAACAAGGGATTGGTTTTATGAAAAAATAAATTAAATAGATAAATCATTGGTTAACTTGACTTTTAAAAAAGAAAGAAGAAAACCAAATTCCAAGTATCAAAAATGAAAAAGGTAAATCACAATGAAGAATAAATTAAAGCAATTATTGGAAATTATTTTGTCTAACTATATGCCAATAAATCTGATAATCCAAGTGAAAAAAGATGAATACTTATAAAAATATAAACAACCGAGGTGAACAAAATAGGAGATAGAATTCTTAAATAACCCCATCACAGAAAAAATAAATTTAACAAATGGTCACAGGATTCCCTAAGAAAAAGGCCTCAGATCCAGATGGATTCACATTTTAACAAATATTCAAAGAACAACTAATTTGAATACTATATAAACTGTTTAGAAAAATAGAAGAGGGAGTTATTCCAAACTCTTTTTATGATACAAATATGGTGTTGATACCAAACAAGGAAGAGTCAAAACAGAGAAAGAAAACTATAATTCAGTCTCCCTAATGAACACTGATACAAAAATTTTAAATAAAATTCTAGCAAAGAGATTACAAAACTTTGTCATAAATATCATACACCTCGATCAGGAGGGTTTTATACCAGAAATGCAGGAATATTAGGAAAGTCTTCAGCATAATTCAGCACATTGTAAAAATTTTTAGTTGGACTGAATATTAAATTTTGTGGTCACCAGGGATTTAAGTTCTAAATCCCAAAATGAATTACTAAAGTAAATGGAATTTATGGTAGTTTATTTTATAATAGAGGGAAGATATTAAGGAGAGAGAGGGAGAGAGAGAGAGAGAGAGAGAGAGAGAGAGAGAGAGAGAGAGAGAGAGAGAGAGAGAGAGAGAGAGAGAGAGAGAGAGAGAGAACTCTAGTTTCCTCTGAGCCAGGTAGAAATTCTAAGGCCCTAATCAGGGAAAAAGAGTCTCAAAATGATGGATCTTTTTCGGAGGTTCACAACTCCCAAAAGGCCAGTAAAGTAAGCCAGCCTTTACACTCACCTTGGTAACCATCTAAAAGTAAAGCAGTCTAAGCTCTCTTGCACAAGCTCTTCCAGAGGTCCAGTTCCATGGCCAAGTCTCTTTACTCCAAGACTGGGTATCTGTCTTCCAGTTTCTCCTCAAGTGTCTGTCTTCCAGTCCAACTCCTCAAGTGTCTGATGATTCTTCTAGTCTCTCCTCCAAGTGACTCTCCTTCACTCTAAGCCCAAGTGACTGATCTCTTCCAGTCCAACTCCAAGTGACTGAAGGATCTATCAATTCATCCTTGTGTGCCTCTGTTTCCTCTATTTAAAGACCTTTTTCTCTTGTGTCACCTCCTCTGAATTTTATGTCTACCAATCACAGCAGACGCTCCTCTCCAGGACTGCCCACTCAATGTATGAAATGGGTATTCACACCTTTTGTAGTTAGTTATACCTTTTGTGGTTAGTTAACACCTTTTTGTAGTTAAAATAGGTAGATCAACATACTGAGTTAACACTTTGAGGATTAAAATCTAAAAATAGACAGGAGATTACAATTTTATCTTCTCTGTCAAGGAAGAGTTAAGTACCTTCTTTGTTACAATCAGGTGATAGCCAAATCCAATCTTCACAATATCAATAACAATATCAATAGAAATCTCATGATTATTTCAATAGATGCAGAAAAAGTATTTGACAAAATGCAACACCACTTACAGATAAAAATATTAGAAAACATTGGAATAAAAGGAACCTTCCTTAAATAGATAATCAACATCTAAAACCATTAGTAAGCATTATCTGTAATGAGGCTAAACTAAGGTACTTTATCACAACTATTATTTAATATTGTGCTAGAAATGCTTGCTACAGTAATAAGAGCAGAAAAAGAAATTGAAGAAATTAGAATAGGCAAGGAAGAACCAAAGTTATCACTCTTTGCAGATAATATGATTATATACCTAGAGCACCCTAGAGAATAAGCCCCCCCCAAAAAAATCTAATAAAAATAATTAACAACTTCAGCAAAGTCACATGATCCAAAATAAACCCACATAAATAATCAGCATTTCTATTTACCACCAACAAAATCCAATAAGAGACAGAAAAGAAAATTTGATTTGAAATAACTCTAGGTAGTATAAAATACCTGGGGGTATATCTACAAAAAATAAAAAACAACAACAACAACCCAACAACTACATGAATACAGTTACAAAATACTTCATATGAATAAAATTAGACCTAAACAATTAGATAAACATTAATTCCTCATAGATAGGCGGAGTCAATATAGTAAAAATGACAATCCTGCCTCAATTAATTTACCTAATCAGTGCTATACCAATCAAACTATCCAAAAAATATTTCATAGGACTTGAAAAAATAACAACAAAGTTCATCTGGAAGAACAAAAGGCCAAGAATATCAAGTGAATTAATAACAAGCACACGCCGAGCGCGCGCGCACACACACACACACACACACACAGAAGAAGGAGGCCTAACTGTACCAGATCTCAAAAAATACTACAAAGCAATAATCATCAAAACTATCCAGAACTGGCTCAGAAATAGATTGGTGGATCAATGGAATAAATTGGGCAGTCCACACATGGCAGTCAGTGTCCATAACAACTTAGTGTTTGATAACCAAAGATCCAAACATATGGGGGGAAAACTCAGTATTTGACAAAAACTCTGGGATTGGAAAGCAGTACAGCAGAAACTAGGCATGTACCAACATCTCGCATCATACCCCAGTATAAAGTCAAAATAGATTCTCGATCTAGAAATAAAAAGTGGCACTAAACTAATTAGGAAAATGTGGAAAAATTTACCTGTCAAACTTATGGATAAGTGAAATATTTACAACCAAATGATATAGAGAATCTTTCAAAAAGTGAAATAGATAGTTTTGATGACATTAAGTGAAAAAGTTTAAAACCAATGCAACCAAGATTAGAAGGGAAATAATAAATTTGGGGGGAATCTTATAGCAAGTATCTCTGACAAAAGACTCATCTCTCAAATATATAGAGAAATGAGCTAAATTTATAAGAACACAAAAAATTCCCTAATTTAGAAATGGTTAACAGATAAAAATGGGCAGTTCTCAAAGGAAAAAAATTAAGAAATTAAAACTATCCATCAGCATTTCAAAAAAATGCTACAAATCACTATTGATTAGAGAAATGCTAACTAAAACAATTTTTTGAGATACCATTTCACACCTACCAGATGACTAAGATGTCCAAAAAGGAAAATGATAAATGCTGGAGGAGATGTGGGAGAATTGGGACACTAATATAGTAGTAGTCTCTCAGAAGCCGAGAATGACGATCAAAGATACTTGTGCGTGAAGGAGATTTAAGTGGAAAAGTCGATGCACAGAGACAGTCCCACTCTCTTGGCGTTGGAAGCCTGGGTCCAGTGGCATGAAAAGTCGTTGCACCTGGAGACTTCCTCAACTTCATTGGATGGCCATGTTGTCCTTTGTGCTCCAACACGCCCTAAGCACTCCACAGTGCTTTGCTGCGTCGCCATCTCAGCCGTTGAACCTTCTTGTTGGTTTCTTCCGCCTGTTCCGCCGAAGCAGTCTTCACATGCTGAGTGAACAAAGCCCTGGTTCACCAGGGGTCGATGACCCGATGGCTACCCTCACAAGGTTTGGCTGGCCTATCGAAGCTGCTGCCACATGCTAGCAGCTATTGGGAGCCACAAGTGAGAGCTGGGTGTCAGGTGGGGGTCACAGGCTAGAGAGCTGCCCTAAGAGGGCACGACAAGCCCTCCATACCAAGGTGCTACCCATCCTGAACACCCCATACACCCCGACACTAATATACTGTTAGTGGAAATCTGAACTGATATAATCATTCTGGATAACAATATGAAACCACGTTCAAAGTGTCACAAAATTATGAATTCCCATTGCCACTGCTGGATCTGTATCCAAAAGAGATAAGAGATAAGGGAAAAGAACCTACCTGTATTCAAATATTTTTAGCAGCTCTTTTTGTGGTAGCAGCAAATTAGGAACTAAGGGGGTGTCCATCTCTTGGGTAATGGATAAGTTGTAACAGGATAATATTGTGCCTTAAAAAATGATGAACAGGATGAGTCTGAAAGACATACAAAGACTTACATGAACTGATGCAAAGTGAAGTAAGTAGAACCAAGAGAACAATATATACAACAACAGAAATACTGTGCAATAATCCATTGTGAAAGACTAAACCCTTATCAGAAAGGCAAATCTCCAAGATACTCACAAGGGACTCAGGATGAAAATGCAATTCACAGCCAAAGAAGAAGCTTTGGGAATCTGAGAGCAGATCACAGAACACCATCTTCCACTAAATTTCCTTCATGAGATTTCTATTGTCTGAGTGACATGTGACTTCCACCATGGCAAGAGCAATATGAAAATATATATCACGTGAAAGTACAGATATAACTAATATCAGACTATTCATTGCCTCGAGGAGGTAGGGAGAGGAGGGAAGGAGAAAACTTGAATTCTAAAATGTCAAAAAACAATTATTAAAAATTGTTTCTACATGTAACTAAAAAAAACAATTGTCAAAAATTGTATACAGAATTCAAAAAAAATTTGAAACAGTTAACACACAGTACTGGTGTTCAAAAGATGGGTGTATTTCTCGGGGAAAAACTTGAGAACCATTAAAAGCAATATGCAATTTCCCAAAGGCAAACCATCTTACAAAGTGTATACTGTAATTGAGTCCCCCTCTGGATTGTCCATAGAAGCATGGAAGACAAAATAATCTGAGCCATAGGCTTTTCTCATCACCTCAGATGGGGTGAGAACATAAAGGAGAGTTTTTAGAATCTCCAACATTCCTTTCATACCTGCTTGTAGAAAACCCTTTTGGAAACAGTTTTAATTGGCAGGACAGTTGGCTCCCAGGGTCAAATCTGGAGCCACCATGGTATGGATAAATGCACTTGACAGATAATCCCATTAGTTTCCAGCTTTTCTTTCTACAAACTTTTAAGAGAGCTGTTAATAAGTAACAGGCTCTGACAGTTTAAGTTTTGCCTTCCTTTTTATTCCGCCTACAAGCAGACATCTCAAGGAATATAGAAGTGGCTGGACACTAGATAGCAAGAGGAAGGAAGAAAAGTAAAGAGCTTCAGAAATCATTACACTTTAATAAACACTCCATCAATAATAGAGAGTTGACCTGGATGCTGCACATTCTTACTTTCAGTCAACATAGGCTATTTATTATCCAAAACAACAAAAGTGCAATTAACATGGTCAAAAATTCCATTTATCAAATATGGAATAATTTTTAGCTATTTTACAGGCAATCAAGCACATGAAAGTATCCCTGTTGTAAACTTCAGAATATGAGAAATTCAAATAGGCTTGAGGAAAGTCAAAGCCACTTCCATTTACTAATGGATAATTATTTTCTTAGAATGTAACAAGAATGAGAAGTTGATGGACAGCCTGAGTGGTGTGTTGATGTTCCATTATAGAAAGAAAAAAACAAAACAGGAGGAAGGACTCCAACAAATTGGGTAGCTCCTCCATGAAGAATCTACAGAGAAACAAAGACAAGTATCACCTAGGATGAGAAGGCATGGAAGAGTTGTGATCTTCACCTGTGAAAGGAGTAGCCACAGTGATAAAATCATGGGTTATCTATGGCCAAAAATCAGCAAAAGTTTTCACCAAACCCAAATATCTCTATAAAAAGCAGTTGATCATTCTTGACAACAAGTATAAACAGAATGAATGGATTTATTCATTGTTGTTTTCTGCTCTCCACTAGTAAAGAGGTTAACTCTTTGGAAGTTGCTTTTCTTTTCTTTTTTTTTTTTTAAACCCTTACCTTCTGTCTTAGAATCAATACTGGATGTCGATTCTAAGGCAGAAGAGAGGTAAGGGCTAGGCAATGGGGGCCAAGTGACTTTCCTAGGGTCACACAGCTAGGAAGTGACTGAGGCCAGATTTGAATCCAGAACCTCCTGTCCCTGGGCCTGGCTCTCAATCTACTGGAAGTTGCTTTTCTATGGTGGCCAAAAATAGTCTTCTAATTTCAAAGACTGCATTAATGATAATCAATAATATTAATTCACTTATATAGTGGCATAATGTCTGCAAAGTACTTTCTTCATAATAATACTATGAGGTATCTGGTACAAGTATTTTTTATCTGATTTTATAGATGAATCAAGAGGTTTGGAGAGGTTGTCCATTGTCACACAACTAGTAAGTAATGGAGGCAGAAGTGAAACCCAAATTCAGTGCTCTTTTTCTCTTTGAGATTATATTGCTCCTTGGGATTGCCATAGGATCAGATCAGAGACCATCTAATCCAACCCTCTTATTGTTTAGACAGGGAAACTGAGACCCAGGGAAGTTAAATTCTGGCTGAAGGAAAGAAAGAAAGAAAGAAAGAAAGAAAGAAAGAAAGAAAGAAAGAAAGAAAGAAAGAAAGAAAGAAAGAAAGAAAGAGAGAGAGAGAGGGAGGGAGGGAGGGAGGGAGGGAGGGAGAAAGGAAGGAAGGAAGGAAGGAAGGAAGGAAGGAAGGAAGGAAGGAAGGAAGGAAGGAAGGAAGGAAGGAAGGAAGGAAGGAAGGAAGGAAGGAAGGAAGGGAGGGAGGGAGGGAGGGAGGAAGGAAGGAAGGAAGGAAGGAAGGAAGGAAGGAAGGAAGGAAGGAAGGAAGGAAGGAAGGAAGGAAGGAAGGAAGGAAGGAAGGAAGGAAGGAAGGAAGGAAGGGAGGGAGGGAGGGAGGAAGGAAGGAAGAAGCTTTTATTAAGCCCCTGCTATGTTCCAGATGCTATGCAAAGAGTCTGCCAAATACCATCTCATTCAATCCCCACAACAACCCTGGGAAGTAGGTGTTATTATTATCCCCATTTTACAGATGAGTAAACTAAGGCATGCTAAAGTCAAATAACTTTCTTGGGGGTCTCAGTCAGTAGTAAGTGTCTAAGGTCCATTTAAACTCAGGTTCTTCTGACTCCAAGCCCAGTGCTTTCTTCCCCAGCTAACTCTGCAAGTCATACTTCAGAGGCTAGATTTGAACCCAGGTTCTCCGAATCCAGAGCCTGCCCACTTTCCTGGTGCATCATGGAATTTCCTAGTATAAGTCACAGAAAGTAAGGGGTAGTTAGGTGGCACAATAGAGAGCCAGACTTAGAGGCAGGAGGACCTGGGTTCCAATTTGTCCTCAGACACTTCCTGTGCAACCCTGGACAAGTCACTTAACCCTAATCAATCCCCTAGCCCTTACTGTTGTTCTGCCTTGGAATAGATATTTAATATGAATTCTAAGAAAAAAAAGGTAAGTTTTTTTTTTCTTTTAAGTGTCAGTGACACTGGGCATGTCAGTTCAAGCTTAATGAACAGAAACAGATGCTGGTGACATTAGAGGAAGAAGCTTCAGATTGTGCTCTGCTGGCCCCAGTACCCATCATGGCTTTTTGTCCTAGATTAATGGCAAATGATGAACAAGTTTCCAAAGAATTAAGCAAAAATGAATCTCGAGAAGGTGGTAGACTGAGAAATTGGAGCTCTGAGGCTAAAGAGTGTAAAGAAAAGGGGGGTCATCTGCTGCCCCATCTGCTGCCAGGGAGCTCCCACTCTGACAAGTAAAGTCCTGTCCTTTAGGAGACAGCATGTGGCGCTGAGCTAGTTCAAGCCGGAGCCTGCCGAAGCCCATCAGGGGGAAATTGGACCTCAGCTGGCACTCACAATTGGTTGTTGTTAACACCTGTACATTAGACCTTAAAAGGTGGACAGCTGTTGGTTGTTTCCAAATAAGAGTCTTCAGTCCAGTTCCTGGTCACTTTCAATAGCTGAAAAAATAATAGCCAAGTTTGCCTATAAAAGTGTCAAAGCAGGGGGGAAAGTTTTCGCTTGTCAGTAAAAAAAGGACCATGGAATTCAGCAAGATCTTTCCTGGTCTATAGGAGATTCTTTTTATGAGTATTTTCATTTATAAATGAAATGTAGATGAGAAGTATTTATATTTTAAAAATATATTTTTTGTGAATATGGCATAAAAATAGATTTTTTAAAAAAGGACACAAAGACCCTTTTCTGATTCTTCTCCTGCCCCGCCCCACGCAGTTCCTGGTACATCTCTCCAAAAAATTACCTTGTGTATCCTCAGAAACAGAGAATGGTTCGTTTTTTTCCTTTGTATTCCCAAAGCAAAATATGGCTCCTGGCACATAGTGGGTACTTAGTGCTTGTTAATGAGTTGATTGACCTAATATAAAAGGTGGAGAAGTCTAAAATGGAATCTTAGAGAAGTGAGTCATGACTTTTTAGAGGGAAACATGATTCAACCATTATACCCGCCCTTCGTTCTTAAATCTTCACGCATGGTGACTTTCAGGCAAACACATAAAATTTCATCCCAGGCTGGCCCAAGGCAGAGAGGGATGTGTATGAATTTTCAGGATAAAAGACTCTCCCTACCCCACAGGAGATTTAAATGGTCTCAGGTTCAATTTAGGGCAAAGTCGGTTCTCGAGTATCTATCTGGGGATTGTGACCCAGTAATAGCTATGCCCTCCTCTTCCCTCCTGTATCTTCCTGCATTTTGTTCATTCTATTACTTATTAGGCAGAATGGTATGGTTTAAAGGGTATTAAATAAGGACTTCCAGGAGGGGTGTTGGGAGGCTCAAATGAGATAATGGATTAAAGCACTTTAAAAACCTTTAAATGCCATTATTGTTGTTATTATTAGCCTGGAGTCACGAAGACCGCCAATAAGAAGATGAGCCTTCTGCTTCTGAACTATAGAACAACATAAAGTGGGCTGGTAAATGTTTAACAACCAAGCTCTTGAGGGGAAGGTGTATACATATACATAAAATTAAAAATTAAACATAAAAATGTTTAATTCTCATTATTAACATTAAATCCTTAATTCCAAATGATCAATAAAACAATAATAATGATCAATAAAATAATAATCAAACCCTAAAGGGTAGTAATTGCCAGTTTCTAGAGTTAATGCCCATCTCACACTGGAATTATAACTATGGGGCTCTAGAAAGCTGATTAGAGCCAGCCCCAGGACACTCTTGGACTCAGGAAACCTGGACTCTAGCCCAAGCTTTGCCACTCAGTAGCTGTATGACTTTGAAAGACCCTGTGGGCATTGATTTCCTTGGCTACCAGATGAGATGATATCTAAATTCTAAGACTCCTCTCTAAGAAGAAGAGCCAGTAGAAATAAAAGGGAAACAAGTCATTTTTTAGCTAATTAGCAGCTTTAACATACAAAAAGACTTATCAAATATAGCCCCAAAGTGCTTGTGTATGTACCAGGTATCCAGGAGGTTCCATAAATTGGTTATGGTCATACATATAGTAAACATCAGAGTTGGGACTCAGATCCAAATTTCTGATATCCATAAGATTAGATGTTCTTTCTACTACATCAAATAAGGCAGTACTAAAAAAATGAGAATTTGAAGGCAGGTCTACCAAGGCTCCTGGGGTTCAAGAGGAAGGAATTCGGGGGGGGGAGGGAAGTCAGGATGAAAGTTATAGAGATAAAAGGAGGAAATCATGGTAGTGTGCACCAAATGATGTCCAGAGGAGAGGAGATATAAATGAAACCTTGGACATTGAAACAGCCATTACACCCCACCATCAAATTTGCTCCAATAAATTCACCAGCTTAGAATAAAGGGGGTAAACGTGGAAAGAAAGAAAGGAATTTCCAAGGTCTCATAGTCATGGTCTTATAGTCAGTGATCACCAGAGTCAGAGTAAAGAAACTAAAGAGCAGGGCAAAATATCTTTGAAAGTCAGTTAAAGAAGGTTTTTCTCTTCCACAGAGTAAGGGATGAAGGGCAGAAAGCCCAGGGCCCTATAACCAGAGCGTCAAGAGATCTTAACCTAGAATCCATGAACATATATTTTAAAAATATTTTGATCATTGTTTTTCAATTTAGTTGGTTTCCATCATAATTCTAATATATTTTATTTTATGATTTTAATAGCATTATTCTGAGAAATGTTGCATAGCCTTCAGCTCACTACCAAAGGGGTCCACAAAAAATGTTAAGTTTTCCCAATTTAGGATGAGAGAAAAAAAAACAGAAAGCACAAAGAAAAGGCTTGTCAGAGACATGTTAGTTGCCTTTCAAAAGCCTGGGGCTATTTCACCTGGAATTGTCATTGGGGTCTCATATCTAAGAAGAATGGAGATATTCAACAAGCCCTTCTGAACCAAATTTACATCAGCCAGAAACCTAGAACTCTGATCTAATGATATCCAGTTCCTTTGGGAATAGACTGGCGTAATCCTGGAATTAGCTCATGGAGCATATAGTTCTTGTGTTAACAATATTCCTTTCGACAATGTCAGATTTTGGCAAATTTGTAGGTCACCAGGGGCAAGGAAAAGCAAAATGTAAGGCTTTGAGTAGCTGAATTGCAAAGCCAGGGAAGCATCAAAGACAAGGAAGTTGCTCCCAGGAAATGGACTCCCTTAGACCTTTGTTTCCCACTTACTTGTTGGTGTAAGGCCTCCAGGAGATCCTTAGAATGAAAAACTGAGGGACTTTAAATGCCAAACCTCTCTGGTGATCATTGGGTCCACAGGCTATCCATCTAGCCCAGATAGCACACTCAGCAGTGAACTTTGTGAGGACAGTTCAAGAGAGACAAAATATATGGAAGCCCCACAGTTTCATGGGACATGAGGGTCCTCTAGTCTCAGAGTTCCATGTTTCCTGGGCCACATATGCTCCCTACATTGGTGCCTTTCTATCTATCCTTGTGCTCACTATAGTGTCTGTATTCATGAGAGAGGGTGCCTAGGCTTGTGAAAAAACTATTTACTAATTATTGCTATAGCTATGCCATTTGAAAAAAAAAATCATTCTTGTTCCTTTACTGTATTGTCTGAATGTTAGTGTTAATTGGGTTGCCAACCATGAATATCCCTACCACCTGAGGTAGTAACTACCTCTTAGGAGACCCCATCCTACAAGTGCAAATTCAGAGGATTGAGCTCGGATTTGAAGAATCTACACAAGGATATTATATATATATATATATATATAATTTGTCTTAATACATATATATTATTTTTTAAGACAAATGATTAAAGTTTCTGTCAATAAAGGAGATCTTCTGTCTCCTGAACCTACCAAACAGAATGTGGAAGAGTGGCTGTAGTATAGGACATAGAGTCAAGAAAGCTTGGTTTGGTGCTGACTTGGGTTTTATTATCTATGTTGTGATAAATAAGATACTTAGATTGAGTCTGTCCATAAACACTGAAGAGGAAAATTGAGACGACTATCTGGATAAGGAAAAAAGAACTCACTCATCTCTGCTTCAGTAACCAGTATAGTCTAGTCAAGAGAAAATATTTCAGAGGAGGCAACTGAGTAGCTTGGTGGATTGAGAGCCAGGAGGTACTAGGTTCAACTCTGGCCTCAGACACTTACTAGCTGTGTGGTCCTGGGTAAGTCACTTAACTCCCATTGCCTAGCCCTTACCATTATTCCTCCTTGGAATCAATGCACAGTATTGATTTCTAAGATAGAAGGTAAGGGTTTAAAAAATGTATTTCAGAGAAAAAATTAACTAAATACCTCATTACCTCATTTAATTTTTTTTCAACTCTTCTCTAGTTATTCGTAAAAATTTACTCTAGCTATGATCCTACAATTCAAAACAAAAACATAAATTTAAGTACCAAAGAAAAACAAAGTATTTCTTTTGGATTCACAGATGTTTTAGCTTTTTTTTTTTCTTACTCCTTGGGCTGCTGCATATTGATTTCTCCTCCCCTTCCCCACAAAAATAAAGTTTCTTTTCAAATAATAATTCTAGACAGTGAGATAATAGGATTTGTTTTTATATAAAAGATTAAGAGAATTAGAGGAGAAAGCTACACAACATTGGTCTAGGCTAAGAATACTTTTGCATTAATTTAAGCAGCTTTGGATGGAGGAAACTTCACTACACTGGAAGAGAGGAGCAATGAAATATAATAGATATCCTAAACACATAGAAGTTAATGTTCTTAGTTATAAGCATGTGTTCATTTTATCTCATCTTATAATGATATTCAGGAACTAGATCTAGAAATCGCAAGGAGTGATTAAAAAAAAAACAAATCAGATTTATATTTTATCTATTCATCAGTGATAATGCAATTCAAGACTATTTTTATTAATATGACCATGAAAGATTAAATAAAACAGTGGATAAAGCTCAGTGGATAGAGTTCCAGGACTGAAGTCAGGAGTCCTAGGTTCATATCTGGCCTCAAACTAGAGTAGTGGATCAGTGGAATAGTTTAGATAATCAACACATGATAATTAACATCCATAGCAACTTAGTGTTTGTTAAATCTCAAAGATCTAAGATTTTAAGGAAAGAGTTCAGTATTTGACAAAAACTGCTGGGAAAACTGGAAAATACTATGGCAGAAATAAGGCATTGACTAATATCTCACACCATATACCTGAAGAAAATCAAAATGGATACTTGATCTTGAAATAAAGAGTAACATTGTAAACAAATTAGGGGAACACAAACTTATCTGTCAGATTTATGGATAAGGAAAGAATTCATGACCAAAGAAGACATAGAGGACATTACAAAAAATGAAATGGACAATTTTGATTACATAATAGTAAGACGGTTTTATACAAACAAAATCAATGCAACTAAGATTAGAAGGGAAATAAATTTTGGGGTATAGAATTTTGTAGCAAGTATCCTGACCTCATTTCTTAAATACAGAGAGAATGGAGTCAAATTTATAAGAATGCAAGTCATTTCTCAATTGAAAAATGGTCAAAGAATAGGAATATTCAGTTCTCAGAGGAAGAAATTGAAATTATCTAAAGTCATATGAAAAAAATGCTCCAAATCACTATGGATTAGAGAAATGCTAATTAAAACAACTCTAAGATACCACCTCACACCTATCAAATTAGTAATATGACCAAAAAGAAAAATGGTAATTGTTAGAGGGGATGTGGGAAAATTGGGACATTAATAAACTGTTGGTGGAACTGTGAACTGATGCAACTATTCTCGAGAGGAATATGGAACCAGGCTCAAAGGACCATAAAACTATGCATACCCTTTGACCGAGAAATGCCACAGCTGAGTCTACATCCGAAGGAGATCAGAAATAAAGGGAAAGGACCTCCCTGTGCCAAGATATTTTTGGAAACTGAGGGCCCTATCACTTGGGGAATGAATGAATAAGTTGTCATATATGGTTGTAATGGAATACTATTGTACCCTAAGAAATAATGAACAGGATTAATTCAGAAAAACCTGAAAAGATTTCTATGAACTGATGCAAAGTAAAATAAGCAGAACCAGGAGAATAATGTATGTAATAACAGAAATATTATACTGTGATCGACTATTAAGGACTAAAGTATTATCTGCAAAGCAGTATCTCAAGATATTCACAAGGGACCCATGATGAAAAATGCTATCCACAGTCAAAGAAGGAACTGTTGGAATCTGGTGGCAGTTCAAAGCATACCATCTTCTACTTTATTTCTTTCATGAATTTTTTATGTGTATGATATATGTGGTATATGTCTTCTGTCATGGCATGAGAAATGTGGAAATATGTATTGCATAGAACTACTGACATAACCTATATCAGACTCTTTACCCCCTTAGGGAGGAGGGAGAAGGGAGAGGAGAAAATCTGAATCCTAAGATGTCAGATGACAATTGCCAAAAATGGTTTTTGCATGTAACTAAACAAATAAGTAAATGTCTCAGATATTCCCTGACTGTGTGACCCTGGGCAAATTACTTAACCCAAATTGCCTAGCCCTTTGCTGTTTTTCTGTCTTAGAATTGATACTAAGACAGAATAAGAGAGTTTTTAAAAAAGAAAGAAATCACTAGAGCTAAGAGAAGACTAGGGGTCTGGGGTAGGAGAAAAGCCAATGCTTCTCCCAGGAGCCACTAAGAATTGTCTTGGGAAAAAAGGCATTGTGTAGATCAGTGGTAGGAGCAGCTAGGTGGTAAAGGCAATAAAGTGCTGGGCCTGGAAGTCAAGAAGATTTATCTTCATCAGATTAAATCCAACCAGAAGTCTGTTTCTATACAGTCCTTGAGCTAAGATTTTTTTTCATTATAAAAATTTATAATTAACATGATATTTCTATAAACAATTTAATTATAATGAAACTGTAAAAACCATTCTTAGTTCAACTATATAAAAATAAGCCTCAGGCCCTACTTGGTCCATAAACCATAATTTGTTTCAAATTCTAACACTAAAAATTTAACAATAGACTCTTTTGTTAGTAAGCTAGTGTGAGCTTACCTCAGTACATATTTAAATATATCCCTGGCTTCATGTTTGGGGTGGAAGTGTTGGGAATGTTTTATAGCTACTGTTCTCACTATGCCATATTAGAAAATGGCTTTCATTTGAGCTAATTTCATATATTTCCTGACCCTCAATGGGAAGGACACAATAGTAGCACTACATATTATTTCTAAAACAAGTTCTTAACTTTTTTTGTGTGCCATGAATCCCTTTGACAGGGATGTTTATGCCCTCCTCAGAATGTTTTTAAATGGAGAAAATAAAATACAGAGGATTACAGAGGAAAACAATTACATTGAAATATAGTTCTCAAAAACAAAAAAACCTTACAACTCCCAGGTTACAAACTCTTGCTGTAGAACTCAAGGTTATCAATCTTACCTCCTTGAGAACTCAGTAGCTCCAAGGGAGGGCTACCTTTGTCATCAGCTAGAAGGGCATTCAGTAGAAAAAAAAAATCCATCATGTTTGCTAACTTTGAGAACCCAGCCAATGTTTATTAAATAAATTTCTAACTGAAAGAGACCTTTGAAATAACCTAGCCCAAACACACATTTTACAGATGAAATATAGGTCCAGAAAAGATAAGTGTCTTGCTCAAGGTTAAAAAGTCAGTATTAGAGCCAGTTTATTGCCTAACACATCATGCTTCCAAAAAGTCATCATCATGAAATCCTTCCTAATGCCTAAACTAAAATCTGCAGAGTGAGGCCATTTTGAACCATTTAAAATGGTCACTTTCTCTGTATTAATAATTTTTTGCTTACGGTTAGGATCTTTTTATTTTTTAACCTTTTTTTTATTTAAGTATTTTTCCATGGTTATATGGTTCACGTCTTTCCCTCCCCGTCTTCCCTCTCCCCTCTCAGAGCTGACAAGCAATTCTACTAGGTTACAGATGTATTATCACTCAATACCAATTTCCATATTATTCATTTTTGTAATAATTTTCAAAAACCAAAAACCCACGACCAATATCCATATAAACAAGTGAAAAATCAAATGTTTTCCTTATGCTTTTCTACTCCCATAGTTCTTTCTCTGGAGGCAGAAAGCATTCTTCCTCATAAACCCCTTGGAATTGACCTGGATCTTTGTATTGCTGCTAGTAGAGAAGTCCATTATATTCAGTTGTGCCACAGTGTAGCCATCTCTGTGTATAATGTTTTCCTGGTTCTGCTCTTTCACTCCGCTTCAGTTCATGGAGGTCTTTCCAGCTCTTGTGGAAATCAAGCAGTTTATTGTTCCTTATTGCACAGTAGTATTCCATCACCATCAGATAACACAATTTGTTCAGCCATTCCCCAAACAAGGGACAACCCCTCATTTTCCAATTTTTTGCCACCACAAAAAGTGCAACTATGAATATTTTTGAACAAACATTTTTCACTATTATCTCTTTGGAGTGCTAACCTAGTAGTGGTATGGCTAGATCAAAGGGGATACATTATTTTGAAGCCATTTGGGCTTATAGAATCTCTTTTTAATCAGTTAAGTATCTCTTGATCTGATTGGGCCTTAAATGAAACTTCTTTGAAATGGGAAAAACAAAATAACTTATAGGAAAAGATGTTTTGCATTATTGTACATGTAAAATCTATATCAGATTGCTTATTATCTCAGGGATGGGGGAGGAAATAGAGAAAGGAAGGAAAAGAACTTGAATCAAAATTTAAAAAAGAATATTATAAATGCTTTTATATGTAACTGAGGAAAAAATTTAAAAGAAGGGAGAAAATGGGCATATACATTGAAAAATAAAACTGGCTCCTCTGCTTCCTATAAACATGTCCAGGCCTTGCCCATTTAAAAAAAAATCCATTTTTCTCTACTATCCTGCCAAACTGCAAAATATCTTCATCTTTTACAACCAAACTCCCATAAAAGGTCATCTATACTTGTTGCCTCTATTTCCTCTCTTTCTACTCACTTCTCAACCTCTTTACAGTCAGATTCCTTATACTAGCTCTCTGCTAAAACTATTCTGTCCAAGGTTATCATCAATCTCTTAACTGAAAAAATCAATAGACATTCTCATTCTGATTGACCTCTCTATAATCATGACACTGTCAACTATCCTTTCTCCCTGGACACTCTTTCCTGTCTTCTATATTACTAAAATCACTTGGTTCTCAGAAGATTGTTCCTTCTAAGCCTTTTCTGGACCATCACTATCTTCCTACCAAGTGTGGGTATGCTTGAATGCTCTGTCTTGGTCTCTCTTCTCCTACTAAACTCTCCTATAGTGATCTTGTCAGTTCCTCTAGGCTCAATTATTATTTCAATATAGATTACTCCAAAACCTATATATCTAGTCCTAATATCTTTCCTGAACTCCATTCCTATGTTATCTCTATTCAGGTATCCTATAAACATCTCAAATGGCATAAGTTCCATCTGCTTGGAACCCAACCCTCCTCCAAATATTCCTGTTTCTGTTTTTTCTTTTTATTTCCTTTTTCAACTAACATTTATTTTCTCTTCCTCCTCCTCATCCCCAATTCAAAAGAATTAAAAAAAAGAAAAACAACTCTTGTAACAATATTAGTCAAGTCAAAACAAAATAACAGATGTCTCCTGTAAAAAGTCTTATTCTGCACCTTGAATCTATCACCTCTCTTCCAGGAGGTGAAGAGCATAGGTCTTTATCAGGTCTCTGAGATTATGGCTCTGACATCTTTCTCATTAGTCATTGAGTTTAGTAACATTGGAATATTCCTGACTATTTCTTCTTATTCATTCCCCATATGCATTCAAGTGCTTACTTTGTTTATTCTAACACCATAACAGCTCTAACTTCTGGTTCCTTTTTTCCACTCAACCTCTAAGCTAGTTTAGATCCTTATCACCTCTTTCTTGGACAATAGCTTTCTAATTGACCTCCCTGTTTTCAGTCTCTTCTCTTCCCACTTCAATCTTTCCTCCACTATTACCAAATTAATATTACTTACTAGTAGTAGTAGTAGTAGTAGTAGTAGTAGTAGTAGTAATAGTAGTAGTAGTAGTAGTAGTAGTAGTAGTAGTAGTAGTAGTAGTAGTAGTAGAAATTCTACTACTACTATTAGTAATAGTAAATAAAATATTTGATAGGCTTTATATAGAACACACTATATACCTGGCACTGTGCTTAAGTGCTTTACAAAAATCTCATTTGATCCTACAAGGTAGATATTTTTATTATCCCCATTTAATACTTGAGGAAACAGGCAAAAAGATTAAGTGATTTGCCCAAGATCACACAGCCAGGAAGTACCTGAGTATATGTGAATGTTTAATCATTTAAGTTGTGTCCAACTCTTTGTGAACTCATTTGGGGTTTTCTTGACAAAGATTCTGGAATAGTTTGCCAGTTCCTTCTCCAGCTTATTTTACAGATGAGGAAACTGAGTTTAAAAGGGTTAAGTGACTTGTCCAAGATCACACAGCTAGAAATTGTCTGAGACTAGGTCTTCCTGACACCAGGTCCATGACTCTATCCAATGTACTATCTAGATGTCCCAAAACATAAATTTGACTAGTTTATTTTCAAATCCAAAATTTCCAATGGAATTGCATGCTAGGAGCTAAGATGGCAGAGTAAGGGACACTCAGTTCACCCAAATCCTCTAACCTTGCAAAAATATTTTTTAAAAAGTTCCTCAAACAAAGGAAAGAAGGAGAGATGGGGTGAGAAGGGAAAGTAGCCCAGTGAGTAGATGGGTGTACAGATTGGCAGAATTCAAAAAAGCCTTACCCACTTCAATATGGCCAAAGACAATGAAACAGCAGATGGGAATATGCCCACTTGGACTTAGACAACAAACCAGCAGAACACACAGCAGTCAAACACAGGAGACAACAAGGAAGTAAACAGTAGGAGAGCAGAGGTCGATAATAAAAAACAAACAAACAAACAAAAAACTTTAAGCCTCCCTATAAGAAGACAGCCAGACCACCTCCTGAAAGTGTACACTGAGGGACCCAAAGGCAGAAGGGCCTAGTCCGAGCACCAGAGAAGGCTACACTGAAAGCTTGGAACAACATTCTCTCTACCTCAGCAGATAGGCAAAGGAATGAAGTGGTGAGGGCAGATAACTAGAAAATGAGCAAAAGACAATGAAAAAACCTAACCCTATAAAGTTACTTTAGTGACATGGAAGACTAAAATATAAACTCAGAAAAGGACAACAATAACAAAAAGGAAACACATGAGGTCCCAAAGGAAAGTGAGAAAAGATGTCAGGTCCCAAAAGAACTCTTGAAAGAACTTGTAAAGAAGGTAAGAAGAGAAATGATAGAAGGAATCACTAATTTGGAAAATAGAATGGGCCAAATGGAAATGGAGGCCAAAAGATCATTGAAGAAAACAACATTCTAGAGATTAGAATGGTCCAAATGGAAAAGGAAACACAAAAGCTCAAGGAAGAAAATAACTTCCTAAAAATTAGAAATGAGCAACTGGAAATTAGCAACTCTATAAGAGATCAGAAAAGAAGCAGAAAAATTAAAATATGAAAAAATAAAGAAAAATCTGAAATTCCTCACTGAAAAAATAACTGACCCAGAAAATAGAACCAGGAGAGATTATCTAAAAATAATCAGCATACCTGAAAGCTCTAATAAAAAAAAAAGAATCTAAGTACTATATAATAAGGAATCATCAAGGGAAATTGTTCTGATATCCTCAAATAAGAGGGGGAAGTTGAAATTGAAAGAATACACTGATTACCTCTTAAAAGAGATCCTAAAATAAAAAATTCCAGGTCTATTATAGTAAGATTCAAACTTTCCAGACCAAGAAAAAAGTATTGCAAGCAGCCAGGAGGAAACAATGCAAATATCATGGAGTCATGGTCAGGATTAAACAAGACCTGGAAGGCCAGAAGGCATGGAATATGCTATACCAAAAGACAAAGGGTCTAGGTCTATCACCAAGTATCACACAGGCAGTGAAAATGAGCATAATTCTTGGAGGGGGGGTTGTTATTCATTAAAATAGAGGTCTTCCAGGCATTCCTGACCAAAACAAAACAAAAACAGAACTGAAAAGAAAATTCGATGAACAAATTTACCACTCAAGAGAAGCATAAAAAGGTAAATAGAAAATTGAAAATTTAAGGGTTTTGATAATTGAATTGAGTACACTCATACCTGAGAAAGTGATAATTAAGATATTTAAGACATATGATACTTGAGATACATAGAAGGAAAGGAGAAAGAAGAAAGGATGGGTTGATACCGCCCCCAGGAAAAAAAAATCACAAGATGGGAAAGAACATATAAGTGAAGATAGGAAGGGGTAAATTATCTCACATGCAGAAGTGCCTAAGAATCAATACAGTAGAAGAATAGATGGGGGGGGGTGATGGGGTGGACAATGTCTGAATTTAAAAATCTCTTGTCATACCCTATTATTTCAAGGCTAAAATAAATAATATCAGTCTAACATATGAGGTCCATCATAATTTGGCTCTATCTTTCCAATTTTATTTCTCTTTATTCCTCTTCTTGCATTTTTTCATTCCAGTCAAACTGTCCCATTTGCTTTTTCCTAGAAACAACATTCCATCTCTTATCCCATGGTCCCCCAGGAAAGTAATGCAATCCTTATTCTGATCCATCTCCATCTCCAAAGCACTGCTCAAGTGATAGCAGCTGTAAGAGACTCTTCCTGATTCTCCCAGTTAGTACTCTCCTTTCAAAATTCTTCTGTGACACTTTATATACTTGTGTAAGGAGGGGAAAGGGAATAAATACTTATATAGCACCATCTGTGCTATAGGTATTGTGTTTAGCGCTTTTGAAATATTATCTCAATTGATCCTCACAATTATTATCCCTATTTTATCCCTATTTTATAGTTGAGGCAATTTCAGCAAACAAAGGTTAAGTGACTTGACCAAAGTCATTCACCTAATAAGTTTCAGATACTACTTTTGAATTCAGATCTTCTCAACCCCAGGGCAGCTAGGTGGCACAAGGGTTAGAGTACCAGGATGAAGTCAGAAAGATTTATCTTCCTAAGTTCAAATCCAGCATCAGGCACTTACTAAAAATAGGACTCAAAGCAAGTCACTTGATCCTGTTTGCCTCAGTTTCTTCATCTATAAAATGAGTTGGAAAAGGAAATGGCAATCTACTCTAGTATCATTACCAAGAAATCCCAAATGGGGTAAAGAAAATTCAGACATGACTGAAAAATAACTGAACAACAGCTTCTTAACTCCAGGTCAGGTTCTCTATCTACTGTGCCACCTAGATGTATATAGTATTTTTTAAAAATAAATTTCAATAGTTTTATTGACAATATGGAAAGAGGACATGGAAGCCTTTTCCAGAAATATATGTAAGCAAGATCTTATTTATTGTCAGTTATGGTATGTTCAAGTGATAAGGCATGAATATATTTTATAATTTATACCTTAAAATATTTAAAATCATGTTTTCATATATAATACAAATATATTTATAATGTATGTACTATAAATAGTATATACTTAATTTTGTCCCTGTTATATTTCTTTAATTCAAATGTAAACTTTTTAGGACAAAGATTGTTCTGTTTTTGCATTTGTATGACTAGCACCTAAAACATTGTTCCATTTAATAAATATTTGTTGAATTGAATTAAATTAAAAACTATTTACCTATCACACTTAGATTTTATACACACCCTGATGGTGGGGTTCATGGAAGGAAGAGAGTATATCACCTATATTAGTATTAATATATTTATTATATTATATATTATACTATAATTTTATTATCATATTATAATATCTATTTTCTAGGTGTTCAACAGTAGGAAGAGTAGAAGAAATAGTCCTTGCCTCCAGAGAGCTTACAGACTAGCTGGGGAGATGACATTGTGACATAACTTGCAAACAGTACATTGCCATGTAGAATTAAGAATTGAATCGAGTATTTCAAGTTGAAGGTAGTTCAGTTCAGAGGAAAAGAAGACCAAAAACACCTGAGAAAACTTCAAAGAGGGGGTGGAACTTGAAAGATCCATAAGATCTAGATGGAAGAAAAAAACATGTTGAGTGTAGAAGGTAGGCAAGGGATAAATGACCAAAGCCACTGTTTCCAGGGAAATGATCCCAGTTTTAAATGTCCTCCCTTCTATCTCTACAACTCTTCTAAATCTTCTCTACGTTCTTCATAATCCAAAGGGATATACCACACAGAAGTAGATCTAATAAGGTAAATGCCTTGTACATTGGGAAGCTGTGCCATGATTTCCACTGTTTTCCTTAATATATTCCAATATCATTCCTATTTCCTTCATAATACTTCTAAATTATTGACTCATCCTCAATTATTGGCCCATTATGACCCCCAGTGTTGGAATGCTACCATCATTAGGTGTAGAGGATTTCCTAAGGTGGAAGTGAAGGAGGTTTAGGAATGACCTATATTCATAGGGTTCATCTCTGGGCACTGAACCTGAATATAGAAATTGATCATTGGTGATATCAAAGATTGTGACCCTCACTAGGAATTGTTCCCCTTTAACAAGATAAAATTTCCATTATGAAGATTCCCTCCAAAGACTGTATTATCATTTGCTTGAACATTGTACCCCAAGATATGCCCTTCTAATCTGAGAAGTTCATCAGGAACACTGGCATCTTTTTCCAGAGACAACAGTTATTGTCCAAAGACAGATTTTAGTTGGTCTTCCTGACTTCAGGTCCAGAGTTCTATTGACTGTGCCACAGAACTGACTTTAGCAAAATGGGAAAATAGGGTCCATTGATCTTTAGGATCCATAAGTTATATATGACTCATATTATAGGTTTCTATCATGACATGTTGGTTAGAAAACCAACCTTGGAGTCAGAAAGACCCGAGTTCTAGCCTTTAAGGCAGAACCAAATAAAGGCAACTAGGTGGCACAATAGATGAAGCACTAGGCCCAGGGCCAGAAAGACCAGAATTGAAATCCTGTGTGACTTACTATGTTACACTGGTACCCCTGCCTGACTCAGTTTCCTCACTTATAAATCAGTATAATAGCACCTACCTTCTTTTATTGTTGTAAGAATCAATAAGATAACATTTGTACAGTGCTTAGCACATAGTAGACACTTAATATAAATATTTCCTTCCCTCCTTTTTACATGGCCCATGGCAAGTCACTTAGCCTCTCATCGGTCAGCCAGCTCTCAATTATAGGACAAGTGTTGATCACTATCAGTAGGAAAAATTTCCTTACTGAGAGGTTTCTGATGCCAGCAAAATCACAAGTCTAATTTCTAAAAGATTTAATAAGGGAGGTCAATAGTCTATGCAGAATCATTTAGGTCTGGCACCTGAAAGAAATTAGGTAATAGATAAGAATGTTCCTGAATATTAAACATAATGATAGTTCTCTACTTATTCTAACTATAGACAGTTTACTATAAAATGAGCCATTGTCAATGGGGAACAAGAGTAGGGGATGGAGAGGGAGAGGGAGAGAGAGAGAGAGAGAGAGAGAGAGAGAGAGAGAGAGAGAGAGAGAGAGAGAGAGAGAGAGAGAGAGAGAGAGAGAGAGAGAGGGAGAGAGAGACAGTTGTTTTTGTGGGGGTGTTTTTTTATCTACCTGAGGGGCTAGGCTATTGCCCCAGTTTTGCTCTTTACAAAGGGCTTTAACTTCTTGTCAGTGAATTATTGCCTGACAATTGTATCATAAAAATTAAAAGAGGCCTACAAGCAGAAATTTGAAGGCCATTTCAGCTCTCATGAATGGAAATCAGATTCCTTTCGATAAGTGAAGCAAAAATAAATGGAACAAAAATGAGGTGGAGTCATCTGGTGAGGTCCCATGTATTTGTGGATCAAAAATGCTACTTGAACAGGAATATATACATATACAAGGAACCCCAGTAGCCTAATGGCCAGGTGGCAATGTGGATAGAGCACCAGGTCTGAAGTCAGTAAGTTCAAATTCAAGTTCAAATTTGAACTTCATAAGTTCAAATTCAGCCTCAGGCATTTACTAGCTTTATGACCCCAGATAAGTCAGTTTACCCTGCTTGCCTTGGTTTCCTTATCCATCAAATGAGCTAGAGAAGGAAGTAAAAAACCACTGCCTTATCTTTGCCAAGAAAACCCCAAATAAAGTTATAGAGAATCAGACACAACTGAAACAACTGAATAACAACAAATATATATATATACATATGTGTATATATATATATACACATATTATATATAATTTGTTAAATTAAGTTATATGGTTTGACTTAATGTTTAATTGGTCATCACCAGGGATTTAATTTCTAAATCGCAAAATGAATGACTAAAGTTTAATTTACAATAGAGGGAAGATATTGAGAGAGAGAGAGAGAGAGAGAGAGAGAGAGAGAGAGGAGAGAGAGAGAGAGAGAGAGAGAGGGAGGGAGGGAGGGAGGGAGGGAGAGAGAGAGAGAGAGAGAGAGAAAGAGAGAGAGAGAGAGAGAGAGAGAGAGAGAGAGAGAGAGAGAGAGAGAGAGAGAGAGAGAGAGAGAGAGAGAGAGAGAGAACACTTCGGCTTCCTCTGAACCAGTTGGAAATTCTAAGGCACCAGTCAGGGAAAAGGAGTTTCAAGTCAATGAGCCTTTCTTGGAGGTTCATACTTCCAGAAAGGTAAGAAAACTAAATCAGCCTTTACACTCACCACAGTGACCATCTAAAAATAAAGCAGTCTGAGGTCTCCTGCACAAGTTCCTCCAGATGTCCAGTTCCACAGCCAAGTGTCTTCATTCCAAGTCTGAGTGTCTGTCTTCCAGTCTCTCCTCAAGTGTCTGTCTTCCCTCCAGCTTTGGGTGACTGTCTTCACTTGAGTCTGAGTGACCATTCTTCCAGTCTAACTCTGAGTGACTGATCAATTATATCTGTGTATCTCTGTTTCCACTATTTAAAGACCTTTTTCTCTTGTGTCACCTCCCCTAAATTTTAGGTCTATCAATCACAGTAGACGCTCCTCTCCAGGACTGCTCACTCTTTCACACATGGGTCACAGACCTCCTACTCAATGTATGAAATGGGTGTTCATACCTTTTTGTGATTAGTTCCCACCTTTTTGTAGTTAGTTCACACCTTTTTGTGGTTAAAATGGGTAGATCTACTTTAATTATTGGGTTTACACTTTGGGGGATTAAAATCTAAAAATAGACAGGGGATTACAATTTAATCTTCACAATAAAGGAAGAGCTAAATACCTTCATTGTTACAATCAGGAGAGAGACAAATCCAATCTTCAAAATATATATATATGTGTGTGTGTGTACACATAGCCCTTTCTCTTTATCCTGACTTCATGATCCATGCATATATGTGTGAGTGTATACATAAACATGCATATATTATCATCATGTACATATATGCTTGTGTTCTTTAAGTAAAAATGTGTGTATGTGTAGCCCTCACAGGGTCTGAGTTCAGTTTCCTGGTTCCTTAGAGGGTGCTTGGGGACTGGGGACAGCTTTCACCTCAAAGCTCTATCTCAGCTAGTCACCTCAGAAATAAGCCTGGCAATCGGGCTACTACATGATAATTGACCACAATTTTGGTCCTGCCCACCTTCTGCATCAATATCAGACTTTTGTTTTGACTTGATTCTACTGTTCAGTTTTTTCCTATGTCAGATTCCAGTTCTGCTCCCTCTCCATGATTACTCCCCTTGGTAACTTCCATTCTGGTTTGTCTCACAATTATCCTTTTCTCCCTCCCAGCCTCCCACAGAAGCCTCCCCTTGCTTATTTACTCCATGTCAGTCACAGCAGATAGCCATGTTCACAGTGAACATAGGTCCAGCCTGGGTCAGATGCTGCCCAGCCTATATATTCTGACTAGAGCATCCCTTATATTTTTCTAGGTTGGGAAATATCTTGAAAGTAGTCATTAAAATT